>NW_028270184.1:58707983-58995483 GCF_037043375.1 Chiloscyllium plagiosum | reverse complement strand
TAAAAATCCAAGCCCCAGAGTAGATCAATTAACTGAATAATCAATTATCTGAATGAATTAGTGCTCCGTCCATCTCAATCAGATAATTGAGGTTCCTCTGTATAACTTATCTCGCAGAATCTTCTCAAGTAACTATCTATAACAGATGTTAGTTCTACTGGTCTATAGCTCCCACGTTTAACTTTGTAGCCCTCCTTGAATAAGGGCACAGCATTCACTATCCTCCAGTCCTCCGGGACCTCACCATTGGCTACTGATGATACAAAAGTACCAACCAGAGCTCCCGTAATTTCTTCTCTATCCACCTGCAGAGTTCCTGAATAGATCTGGTCCGGATCAGGAGATTTATAGAAGTACTGCAAAGTCGCAAAAATATGTCTCTTTCTTGAATTTAAAAACACCACAGAGGGAGCAAGTGACTTAATGATGGTTAACGTAACAAATTAAAGATAATATTAATCATAGGAAGTGACTTCAGAAGAATTCCAGAAATTGTGGAAACTTGAGAATTCTCAGAAATTGATGATCCAGAAAAGGAGAGCCATGAAGCTGATAAGGAAATCACAATGCGAACATACATGCTAACAAACAGGAACACAAAGACTGCATCAATCTACTATGTATAATTCAAAGGGAACCAAAGAAAAGCAATGTCAAATGTGGAAATTTGTAATCGGGAGAGGAGAGTTTATTGTGGAGAACAAGGAAATGGCCAAGAAAATAACCAGTAACTTTGTATCTGTCTTCATGGAGGAGGATCCAGAAAATCACCTCGAAAACCAAGTGATCAGATGGAGAAAATGGAACTAAAGACATAAAGCCAATTGATATCAGTAACAGGGTAGTGCTTGAAAATGTAGCTAGATTGAGCATCGCTAAGTCTGACAAAACAGATTTACTTCGTATCAAAATGTCAGAAATAAGGCACCATTGGACGTATTATTTGCACAGTCGATGACTGTGTTTTAATTTCATGTACATCCTGCAGAGACTGGAAGCCATTGTAGATAAATGGAAGGTAGTAAATGTGTTCCAAGCATTTTAGCTGAATGGAAGGGATCCAAGCAAATATTTGTGATTCGGAGGAGCTGGTGTTGGATTGGTATCGACAACGTCAAAAATCACACAACACTAGGGTTATAGTTCAATAGGTTTAATTGGAGGCACAAGCTTTCAAAGTGCACAACCACCTGATGAAGAAGCAGTGCTTCGATTGCGAGGACTAGCGAATCAACCTTTTGGACTGTAAGCTGGTTTTGTGTGATTTTTAACCTTATCATTTATGGTTATCATAAATTTTGGAGATGAGAATGTGGAGGGGAGAGTAGGGGATAGTGTGATAAATCAGTTTGAGTTGGACACAAAGATTGGCCGGGTGGTTGGCAGCGAGGAGGAAGGCCGTATGTTGCAGGAAGATACAGACGGAATGGTCAGAAGTGCAGATCGATGGCAGATGGAATATAACGCTGATAAATATGAGTTGATGGACTTTGGGAGAAGGAACCAGGCAGGGGAGGACTCAATGAATGGCAGCATACTAGGAATCTCAGAGGGTGCTTTTCCACACATCCCTGAATGTGGCTGAACAGGTTAATAGTCGAGCTAAAAAGGCTTAGGTGTCGTAGACATCGATTATAAGAGTTATACAGGAGTTTGTTTAGGGCAAGATGGTATGCAGTGTGCAGTTCAGGATACCACATTATGAAAGGATTTCATTACAATGAGGGGGATGGGGTTTGGTGGGGATTCACCAGGATGTTCCCTGGGATGGAGCGAATCAGCTATGGAGAGAGGCTGGATAAGCTCGGTTGTTTACTTTGGAGCAGAGGAGGCTGAGGGGACGTGATTCAGAAGGACAAGATTACAAGGGGCATGGACAGAGTGGATAGACAGCAGCTGTTCCTTTTAGTCAAGAACAAGGGAACAAGTGAAGTGCTTGAGGTATAGAGAGAACTTAAAGATATTTTGTCACCCAGAAGATGTTGGGGTCCGGAAGAGAGAGAATGGTTGTCACGGGTAACTCCACAACAATGCAAAGTCCTTGGACGAGTCCTTGCAGTGTCATAACATGCCTGGTTCTGGGCCTCATGTCAGAAAGTGGGACTAATTAGATCGTGCTGTATTTCGAACGATATCGAGTCTGTGTTTCTGTGATTGTATGATTATGGAATGCTCATCATTTATCTGTTTAAGACAGAAATTGATGCTTTTCCGAAGAGTATATCAATGAGAGTTATACGAGTGAACTGTAATAGCTTCTAAAGATATGTGAAAGGTAAGATCAAGCAATTGCAGCTCAGTACAGCCTGAAACCAGAGAATGGAGAATGGAGAACAGGGAAATGGCAGAACTATGAAGCAACTACTTCATTCTGGCTTCGCAGAAGATACCAAAGCAAAAGAAAAGCTTCCCAGAAATATCATGAAAATTTAGTCTGGTGAGAAAAAGAGAATAGAATGAAATTAGCAACTAAACAGTTCGAGAGAAAGTATTGTAACAGAACATAATGGGCATAGACAAAGTCAACGTAGATTATGAAATGGGAATCATATTTGAGAAAGTGAATTTTAGCAAAATTATGGAGAAGCTATCAATGCATTACGATTGGATTCCCAGAAAGATTTTTGATAAAGCCCCAAGCCTGCTGTGCAAATTTGAATCCTATGGGACTGGGGCTAATATATGGTCATGGTTTTAGAATGGGAGAGCTGGCAGGAAACAGTGAGTAGGAATAAAACTTTTTTTTAGAATGGAAGGCTTGGAGGATATACAAGGGATCGGGGTTTGGGAACAGCTATTCCCAATACACGTCATATCTTTGGTTGAGGGGCTCAAATGCAATATTCCCAAGTCTGCTGATGGCATTAAACGATGTTGGATTTTGCGTGGGTGAGCAGGATGTCAAAAAGCTCCAAGGTGATTGAGACAACTGAAGTGACTGGGCAACTACGTGGCAGATGGAGAGCAATGGGGGGAGATGTGACGTCGTGCACTTTGTTGGAAACAATAGAATGCCAGCCGATCAATTGAAAATAGATTGATTGAAAAATGTTGATCAAGAAAGGAAATAAAGCTGCATTTTTGTTTCCTTCTGTGCCGACCTGTGAAGGCCATGCAGGGCTGTGAGTTCTGAAACCAGAAGTCAATACTGGGAATGGCACTGACACATTGATCAGTGTGCATAGACCCATCAAGTGGGTGGATGTAACATTGAAAAGGATTTGGAACTCTTTGTACACCAGTCACTGAAAACAATATTGCAGGAACAGAAAGCAGTTTGGAAGATCAATAGCTCATTGACCTTCATTTCAGGAGTATTTGAGTATAGGAGTAAGGGTGTCTTACTGCAGCTGTACAGGCCCTTGGTGAGACCCCATCTCGAACATTGTGCAGTATTTTGTGCGGTTTTGCTCTCCTTATCAATAAAGGACAAATCTGACATTGAGGGAGATCAGTGAAGGATGACCAGACTGATCTCTGGGAAGACAGGCTTATTGTGCGAACAGAGTTTGAGGCGACTGGGCCTGTATTCCATGGGGTTTAGGAAAATGAGTGGTGATCTCAGTGAAATATCTAAAATTCTGAGAGCGTGAGACAGATTGGAAGCAGGGATGGTAATTCCCCTGACTGGGTCGTCAAAGAACAAGGGGCCACAACATTAGGTACAGACAGGCCACTCTGCATTTAGATGAGAATAAATATCTTCACTCAGAGACTGCTGAACTTGTTCAATTTTCTGACACATAAGGCTGTAGAAGCCAAGACACTGAATATAAATGAGGATTTCTGGAAATTAAAGGGATAGACAGAGAGCAGGAATATCGTGTGAAGATAGAAGATCAGATATCATTCCATGTTTTTCTCCAATAACACGGTAGTTGTATTCCTGTGGAACACCGTGTTGTAGAAAATCATGCAATATTAATAATGCGGTCTATGGGAAAAAGTGGAGAACGGGCAAACCACCCCTCCCCCCCCCAAAAAAAATATAAATCAGTAAAAACCAAACATTTAAGTTAATCTAACACACACGAGCATAGTCTAAGAAAATCTTTAAATCATATATTGTAATGAAACAATGCTGTAAATGTTGCACTTTCACCCTAATGTCACTGACTACTCCACTGGACCTTTCACCAGGCTCTTCGCCAGAAAGCGCATGAGCAGACTGACCACAAGATGCTGACATGGAATTCCGGTTTGAAAAAAAGATCCGTCTAAATGTAGACTACAATTCCTAGTTTCAGTCTCAGTTTCAAGGCTTGCAGAGCAGATTACATTCCTGCTTTAGTGAACACACTGAGGATGCATTTTGCAGACAGAGGATCCTGAGGCTGGGTTTTGCTCTTCAACTGGTGCCGGGGATCGGAATTGCGTGACAGTGAATGGGAGCTCGCTTTATAAAGAGGATGCGCAATTCACGAATTGTGATGCAGACAAGTTGTGTTTAATAAACATGCGCTATTGGAGAACTGCCTGTATATTGAAGGGAGGATCAAAATTGATGGAGGAGAAAGTGAGGTCTGCAGTTGCTGGAGATCAAAGTTGAAACTTTATTGCTGGAACAGCACAGCAGGTCAGGCAGCATCCAGGGAACAGGAGATTCGACGTTTTCCGGCACAGGCCCTTCTTCAGGAATGAGAGAAGGGCCTGTGCCCGAAACGTCGAATCTCCTGTTCCTTGGATGCTGCCTGACCTGCTGTGCTGTTCCAGCAATAAAGTTTCAACTCAAAATTGATGGCCCAAAGCAACTACTGCAGTTCCACTTTTATATATCCCGACATTTAATCATGTTAAAGGATATAAACACCGTATGGGGCAAATCGCACTGAGGAGATTTTCTCCACTGTCTAGAATGGGGGATGCTCAATGGATTGAATGACCTCCTCCCTTCCCGATGTTTCTGTGCAGTCTGTGGGATAGCTCTGCAAGTCGTGTCACAAGCTCTCAGACGTTCGAAAGGAAGACTCTGCGGGGACGTCAGGACTGTGTTTCCCATTCCCATTTCCAACAACAAGGCTGAGACCAGGTGTTCTTAAAGGTTATCCTTTAAGAATGATGAGCAGTTTGATACAATTGAGTGCCTTGCTTGGAAGTTTCAGAGACCATTGAAGAGTTTATCACATGTCTGTGTATCTGGAGTCACTTTTAGGCAGACCAGGAAAACACGGGAGACTCACTTCCTGAAACTACACTTGGGAAGGAAAATGGTAATCACAATTGACATTGGCTTCAAAGTCACTATTCCTGACACCAGATTTTAGATCTAGATAGTTTATTAATTTTTCGTAACTTCCACCAGCTGCCAGAGCATTAACCTGGTCTGGATTAGTAATCCAGTGACATTTCCACAATAGTACCATCGCCACATGGGGTCCAATCAGAAACCACACTGAGCTGGTTATTCCTGTGCTGCTTGACAACTCTGTCAAAAAGTACTCCCACTAATGTGACTATCATGATCGGACTGAAGGGATGGTAATTGGACAGATTGTAGTTATTCCCTCTTAGCGGACTGGATATAGTTGAGTAATTTTTCACATTGCCAGGGAGATGTCAGAGTTGGAGCTGGAATGAAACAGCTTCCCCAGGGACACGGCTTGTTATGCAACCCAAGTCTTCAGTCCTATTGCAGGAATGGTGTCAGGGCCCATTGCCATTGGATCATCAACTCAACACTCCTGGCTGAGGACGGTGCAGACACTATATCCTTATCTTTTACACTGATGTATAGAGCAGTCCATTATTTAGGATGGAGATACTTGTGGAGTACTCTCCTCCAGTGAGTTGTTTAGTAGTCTATTGACATTTATAATTGGATGCGGCAGGACTGCAAAGCTTAGATCTGATCTGTTGGTCTTTAGATAATTTTGTACTCTCTATCAGATGTTAATCCTGCTATTTGGAATGTAACTGTTCAAGTACCATAGTGTTAATGGTTTTTCATCAGGGTTAGTACACATGGTTCTGACTCTGGTATGTTGAACCATGGATCAGTCTGATGTTAATGGTAGATTCAGAGATTATCCCAGGGAAAAGAAATTACAGATTGTGATTGAATACAATTCTGCTGCTGCTGCTGTGATCTACATCATCACATGAATGGCCAGTTTGACCTGCAATATCTGTAATTCAATTCTACTGACTATCCCCCAATTCACACCGAGACCCATTCACCCATCAGCACTGTACTCAGTGATCTAACCTGGTTTCTGATGTGGTGGCATTTCCATTTTCATATTCTCATTCTGTTTGGATCTTTCCATGGTGTCACGCTTCCAATTTGTCACATTACTTAAATTCTTTAACATATTCATGTGAATCTTTTCCATTCCCGAAATGACATCTTCTATATTTAAAGTGAATGTGTGTTTCCCTCTGTTTCTCTCCCTGACCATGATTAAGAGCTCTGCAGTGCCCGTGATGCAGCCTTATGCACGTTCAGAGCCAATAACTCTGTGTACCTGGTGTTACTGTTCACTTCCCTGGTACCCAGCGCTCAGTATTGGACAGAGCTTTTGAGCAACTTTGACAGACACTAGTTCAAAAACAGACATACCTGAAGAAACTAAGCAGGTCTGGCAGCATCTTGTGGAGTGAAAGCAGAGTTGATCTTCCAGGTCCAGTTTCTCCAGAAATATTTGTGTTTTTATTTCCAGTATCCATAATTATTTGTTTATTTGAAAATTTGTCTGTGCCTATTCAACCCTGGAGAAACTCAGCAGGTTGGCAG
Organism: Chiloscyllium plagiosum; assembly: GCF_037043375.1. Taxonomy (NCBI): domain Eukaryota; kingdom Metazoa; phylum Chordata; class Chondrichthyes; order Orectolobiformes; family Hemiscylliidae; genus Chiloscyllium; species Chiloscyllium plagiosum. Next base: position 58,988,750 of record NW_028270184.1, on the reverse strand, counting down.
AATCTGCAGAGACAGAGAAACCGAGTTAGCGTTTCAAGTCCAGTGTGACACTTCTTCAGAACTGGAAAATATTGGAAAATGGGATTTTTAATCGCTTGACAGAGGTGGGGGAGTGGGTGATGCTTAAAAGAGAGTGTGGCAAAAGATAAATAGGCTTTTAACAGTGGTGAACGAGAGGGTGATGTGAAAGATGTGAATTGTAGGAAAGGGGTTCTCTCTATTGAGTGCAAGATAAAGAAGATACAACCACACAACGTCATAGCCAGACTAGGAGAGAGAATGTATGAAAATGGAGAACAGTCATAATGAGGTCAGGCTGTGAAGTTATCGAATTGAATATTAACTCCTACAGGCTGTAATGTACCAAAGTGTAAAGTGAAGTGTTATTCGAGCTTGGGTTGTGCTTCACTGGAACATTGCAGCTGCTCAGGACCGAAATGTTAGCATGAGAGCAAGGTCGGTTATTGAAATGGGAAGCAATGAGAGGGTCAGGGTTATTCCTACAGACACAGTGGGAGTATTCCTCAAAGCAGTTTCTGTTTTGTCTCCCCGGTGTGAAGGATACTGCATTGTGAGCAGCAATAACAGGATTTTTTAGATTATATTAGATTCAGCCCAACAAGTCCATACTGATCCTCTGAAGAGTAACCCACCCAGACCCATTTCGCTCTAATGGATCTAACACTATGGGCAATTTAGCGTGGCCAATTCACCTGCCGTGCACATCTTTGGACTGTGTGAGGAAAACGGAGCACCCGGAGGAAACCCTCGCAGACACAGGGAGAACGTGCAAACTCCACACAGTCGTCCGAGGCTCTAAATGAATCCAGGTACCTGGTGCTCTGAGGCATCAGTGCTAACCACTGAGCCACCGGCCTCCAACTGTGTGGAGACTGATTTGAAACAGTACAAATGAATGAGAGTGCAGTGGGGGCGGCAATGTGGGAGATAGGTCAGTCACAGCATAAGGCCCTGTCCACTGTAGGTAGGGGATTCCTGGTTTGAAGGAAAAGCGCTCACATCAGAGGCAGCTCACTGGAATGTGGCACCATCAATCAGAATCGTCAGAGACGGAGAAACTGGGAGAAAGGAGTCACCCTCCGCTGATCATGTGTTCAGCCACATGCAGAAGTTCCCTCTGAATGATTGAAAAGAACCAGACATTAAATGGAGGAGTTCTGACTCACATCTGGTCAGAAGCGTGATGTGGATAGAAACCCAGAGGAAAGTCAGTCGGTATACATGGGTAGACGTTCAAGTAGATATCCCATAATGCTCAGCAATTATTTATTTCTGCTCAAAAAGAAGGACTTGATGAGGAGATGAACCACCCATGGTTGACTAAAGCTCTCAGCGATACTATTCAATCACAAATTGATGAGCATTGATATCGGGCCAGATTTAGGATGTTTATTTCAGGGACTACTGGCAGATGCTAGCCATACATTTCAGCTGTGCTTCCTGAATTATCCCAGAAATCCCTGCCATTGCTGTTCCATCCTCTTCCCTGCTCATCTCCCCTTCCTGATTCCAGGTTCTCCCTCTCCAATTACAAAGCATATTCTCTCACATTATTGTCCCTACCTACATCACCTTAAGCTCTTTGATCCAGTCTACCTTCCCTGCACTAGCATCAGGCTGCATTTTGTGATGCCACTTTTCCTCTGGTCTCAGTGTGGCTCGGCCTCTCCATTCACGCTCTTTTACAACTTCCACTCACATCTCATTCTGGAAAGTTTCCTTCTTGGAGTAAACCTTACTGAAAACACCTCTCCCCCTTTGAGCTGAATTCACACAGTGATCCAAATTTCAAAATGTATACTCAGTCTACATTTCACTCTGCTAAAGGTAACTACATTCTTACCGTGTGGTATAAGAATTCCCTTCATTACATAGATCTGGCCAGAGATACGTTTTCACTGTCGAGATCATCACACCCTTTGTGTTTGATGCCTTTTTGGCACTAGTAAGAGTTTCCTGCTGCCTTGGTATTGTAACATGGAGAAAAACCAATCATAGTATGAGGTTTGGGCTGAGTGTTGTTTATCTGTCATTTTTAATCTGTATAGGTTAGATGGTTTTTTGAAGTTGGCTCTGTGGGTCGGCACATCATCGAAGGCCGAAGGGCCTATACTGTACTGTCATGTTCTAGGTAATATTGATGAAAAGGAGGTCATCTGGAAAGTAATTGTACAGGAATATGCATAGAAACTAGAAGCTGATGTAGGCTATTTGGCCCCTCGCGTTCTGACATTCAACAAGATCATGACTGACTCCTTCCCGATTTGTATCCAACAATCTCCCCTACTCTCAAAAATGCTTAATCTCCTTCTTAACGGGAATATGAATACATGCACCCCCACCCTTAAATTTATGCAAAGAATCCATCTCCATTACATTTTTATGGTTTGACAAACGTAATGAGGAAGTCAGAGGAACAAGATGAAGCAAATGTCTGAGATGAAGAATTGCGAATTCGTCCAAGAGAAGAAAGAAAATAAGATGAGCGATGCCAGAGTTATATAATGCAATGCAATCTGCTGCGTGCACTTCTTCTTTATTTGCAAAATGTTTTATGCAGGTACAATAAGTAACGAGGCAACGTCACAGAATTGTGTCAGTTATTGTGAGCAACATTGAATATAAATGCAGATGTTAATGTTTCAGTTGTATCAGGCACTGGGTGCTGGCAAGTTCAGTTGCCGAGATAGCTAGTCTATCAAACAGAACGATACTAATAGTATGGGTTTAATTCCTGCTCTCACTTGAAGTTTAATTGAGTATAACATGTCTGCAGAGCGGATCCGCTGAAAGAGAAGCATCTAGGAACTATTTTTTGGATAATGACATTAGCCAGTGCAGTGCCACAGGGATCAGTGCTGGAGCCGGAAATATTAACCGCACAATGAGTTGGCTGATAGAAATGAAAGTACTACCTCCATATTTGTGAGTAACACAAACAGAAGTGGGAAGGCAAATGGTGAGGATGATGCAAGGAGCTTATCATGAGATAGAAAAAAATAGGTGAGTGCACAAAAAGTTGGCATCTGACTTGGAAAGCTTGTACTGATTAACTTTGTCAGGTAAAATAGAAGAGTGAATCTAATTTAGAAGAAAAAAGACTCAGGAATTTCAGGCCCTCAGCTTGACAGTTAAAAAGTTGGCATGCAATTCAGCAATTATAGGAAATTCGAATGCACTATTAGCAATTATTTCAAATGTGGTGGTGCATAAATATCATTCTAAACATGTCCACGTTTCTATGGAGACTGAACGTGCAAAAATGTGAACGGGTCTGGTCTAATTTTCTAAGGAAATATGTAGAGGAGATAACAGACATATTGGTAGCAGGTGGGAGAAGCTCCACAGAATTAATCTGAGAATTGAGGTATTTTCTTATGGAGTGAGTTTGAGTAGCTTAGTGAAAAACTCATTGGAGTTTGGAAGAATGAGAGGAGATCTCAATGAAAACAAAAACAGATTGTTAGTAGGCTTGACAGGCTCATTGCCAACAAGGTTGTCTCAATTTGTGGGAGAGTTCAGGACCAGAGGGTATAGCCTCAGTCAAAGAGAGCATATCTTTATGAGGGAGGTGATGAGTGCCTTCTCTCTCAGAGGGTTACTGAATGATAAGCCTGTAGAAACCCTGTCGCTAAGTCTAATCAAAGCAGGTGGTGGACAGATTTCTAAGCAGTGAGGGAATCAAGAGCTATGGGTTAAGGCAAGAAGGCGGATTTGAGGATCATCAATAAGCTATGATGGTAATGAATTGTGGAGCAGACTTGATTTGTTGAATAGACTATATTAGGCTAAGGTCTGATAAACATTCTATTGGATCCTGAAAAATTAGCTATGGATAAAATGCTTCAACTTACGTATAACATGCAAACTTATAGTTCATTTGTTAAACATGAGGGATCACCAATTCCAAACAGCAATTAACTTTCCTTTCTGCAGGTGGTTTTATTTTGGATTTCTCTAGCTGAAAATTTAGTGGAGGCAGAGACCCTAAACACCTTTTAAGGCAGAAGTAGATAGGTTGTAGGTCAGGAAAGGGTTGAACAGATTTGCAGATTATTTGGGAATGCAGCTTGAATGCTATAATCAGCTCAGCGTGACCTTGTGCAATCAGGGTAAGCTCAAGGAGCTGAATGGCATGCTCCCAGTTCGGCTGCCTCCGTTTGTACATTCTTTGACGTAGTGTTTAAAGAATCATACACAACTCATCTATGATATCAAAAGATAAATAGCAATGTTAAAACTGTAGGTGGAGCCACCAATAATTTACATCCTCATTTTCATATGCACATTGTGAATATTATACAGTACTTTATAAATTCATTCCTCTCTCCTGAGCACACTCATGTAAACAAGGCCAGCTTATCACCTTTTCACAAAAGATAGCCTGAATATCTAAAGTTTCAATTGAGTAAACTTCCTCTGGCAGCATACAAGGTATTTGCATACTTACAAAAACGACTGACAAAATCTGCAAATAGGATTCAAGCGGTAAACTCACGAATTCCTGCATAACTATAGTCCAGCATCCTTACTGAAATGTTCAATACCACTCACCCCCACCCCCATCTCTGCACACAGACAATGAGGGAGCTGTGCTCTGTATCTTACACAGGCCATGCTTTTGTTTTGGTGATCAATCTTTTGGAGGCTGTAACAGTGTTTAATTTGTGAAGTACATATTCTAAGTATCATATCAAGAATTAGTGACATCCTGTATTTTTTATAAATTCATTTCAATTTCTGCCTTCTGCTCCATCGATCATTCCTACATTAATCAGTACTGACTGTTCTGTTATAACACAGGAGCCCGTATCATCAAACTCTGCTGTGATCTCCCACATGTACTGACTTTATTCCTCTCCCAGCTTTTACCTGAGCCTGAACAAGTTTGTGCACAATCTCAGCATTCTATTTTAAACTGAATTGAGTTTTTTTTTTGTAATTTTCCTATCTGTCACCAAAACGTTCCCCATTTCCCAGCTCTATTGCAGCCTCGATATGCATCCCTGCTTTAGGCACTTTGCTTCTGAAAATCCATGTCTCGGTCTGCTCCAGCCTCAACTATTCTAATAATCGTCTCATTGGCGTCTCACTTCATACTCTCCATGAACCTCAGTTTATCCTCAACTCTGCTGCTTGTCCATCAACTCACACGAAGTCTAATTCACTTATCATCCCTATAATCGTTGACTTATAGTGGCTTCTGGTATGGTAATATCTCATTTTAAAGTTCTCATTCTTATCGGTGTCTCTCTCTGGCATCACATCTCCAATTAGGGATGATTTATGAGGAGAGACTGAGTAGATTGGGATTATATTAGTTCGAATTCAGAACAATGAGGGGGGATCTTATAGAAACATATAAAATAATGAAGGGAATGGATCAGATAGAAACAGACTGTATGTTTTCACAGACACGTGAAGCTATGATAAGACGGCACAGCTGCAAGACTGGAGGAAGCAGATTTAGGCCTGAATTGAGAAAGAATGTCTTCATCCAGAGGGTTGTTCATCTGTGGAATTCTTTGCCCAGTGAAGTAATTGACACTATTCAGGAAACTGTTTTAAAGTAATGTATATTTTTTTCTAAAAATGGAAGAAAAAAACGGATACAGTGAGAGGTTGAGAAAGTGGAGCTGAGTCCACAAAAAGATCAGCCATAATCTTATTGAATGATGGAGCAGGGTCGAAGGGCTGGACGGCCTACTCCTGCTTCTAGTTCTTATGTTATAATCAACAGCTTAAGCACTTGTTGCTAACAATGAGCTGGAAAATAGACTGAAAGGAATTTCAGTTGATAACGTTGACAGATATTTAAATTAACATTTCCCAATAATCAAACATTATGGGGAGACGATGGCCTTGTAGTGTTATCTCTAGATTGTTAATCCATAGACCCCGATAACGTTCTGGGACCCGAGTTCAAATCCTGCCACGGCAGATGCCGAAAGTTTATCTCAGAAAAAACAATCTCGAATAATGAATCTCATGATGACCATTAATCCATTGTCAATTGTTGGGCAAACCTCTCTGGATCACTGATGTCCTTTAGGGAAGGAATCTGCCATCCTTACCTGATCTGACCTACATGTGACTCCAGTCCCATAGCAATGTGGTTGACTCATAACTGCCCTCTGTGCAATTAGAGATCGGCAACTAATGCTGACCTAGACAATGATTCCCTAATTCCGTGAACAAATTTAAAAAAACATCAAAAAGGAATTGATGAGATGGTAAAATTTGCATGATTAGCAAATATAGTCAGGGTGTGTACCCAATGAAAACAGAGGCGCACAAATGATGAAAAGTGCTGGTAGACCAGAGGTTTCGGACTATATTTTTAGAGCCCACAAGCTGAAAGACGTAAAGCGAATAAAGTTGGAGACAATTGATTTAGGAAGGTCAATTGTTGAAAAGTATAAACAAAAACAGCACGAGGCTGCATGTGGAAATAAAAATAATAATAAAAACAAAAGCTAAAACCTTTTTTGGAACAATTGGAAGATGACATCAGGAAATTCCACACAGGAAAAACGGAAACTCTCAGGTAACTCCAACAACTATTTTATATTAGTTGTGACACTTTTTCGACAGAGAATATCCCAAAGGATCGCAGGCCTTATCTTCAGGACAACACCTTTGATAAAGGAAATGATTACGGATAAACTATCCACCAAAACCTAGTGGTCTGTTTCCTGGATTTCGAAACAATGTGCTCCAGACATATTCCTGGCATTTGTTGAAATATCACTACAGTCCAAGGGGATTTCAGTGGATTCAAAGGTCTTACTGTGATACCTGTCTTCAAGGAGGTAGGAATGCAGAAAGCAGGAAAATAAAGGCCAGGTCGCCTTATGTCTATTATTAGGAAACTGCTCGTGTCCGTTATAGTGTGATTTAAAATAATTTAATGGAATCAAAGAGACTCAATAGAGTTATCTGAAAAGGAGAAGCAGTGATAATAAAAGTGAACCCTTAGATTGTGTAATTAGATTTGGTAAGCATTTTGTAAAGTAGCATCTAAAGCGTATATTGCACAAGGTAGGAACTTGTGGGTTATTGTTCAGAGATTGAACATTTGTGAAGACACAAAGGAGTGAGTCTTGATGAACATGTCTGTGTGAGTTCAGAGAGACATAATAAGTGTAGTGCCACAAATGTCAGCCCTTGGACTCCCAGTTGCTTACTCTCTGTATTAAAGTTTTTTTTGTTGGGGGGCGGGAGGTGTAGATTGCAATCAATGCATATTTGATGATGGTAAAGATAATTTGGAGTGCATGGTGTGATTAGGTGCATGGTGTGATTAGGATGTAAGAAATCTACACTGTGTAATTGGAAGATAGAGTTCATTTTAATTAAGTGTGTGGTCAAGCACTTCAGAAGGAATAATAAAAAAGCTAATGATTATTTATATGGAGAAAGATTATGAAAACAAAAGACCAGTGCAGAGAGATTTGGGTGCTGTTGTGCGTGCAAGGTCTGAGAAACCATAAGGATTGATCAATTTCCAGGACCGGATAATGTGTATGCCAGGGCGTTGTGGAAGGAAAGATATGTAGGTTCGAGAGTTGGGCTGAGAAGTTGCAAATGGAGTTCAATCCTGTCAAATGCGAGGTCATGCTTTTTGGAAGATCCAATTCAAGAGCGAATTATACAGTAAGTTGAAATGTCCGGAGGAAAATTAATGTACAGAGAGATCTCTGGGTGTTCAAGTCCTTTTATCCCTGAAAGTGGCAATGCAGGTTAATAGATTTGTCAAGAAAACATATGAAATGATTTCCTTCATCGAACTAGGTATTGAGTACTGGATTTGGCAGGTCATGTTACAGTTCAATAAGACTATGGTTCAGCATTATATCTGGTACATTTCTGGTCGCCCACATTACCAAACCGATGTGGATGAGTTGGAAAGAGTATAGAAGAGGTTCACTAGGATATTACCTGATATGGAGGGTGCAAGCTATGAAGAGAAGTTGAGTAGATTAGGATTATTTTCATTAGAAAGACAGAGGCCGGGGAGGGGGAATCTGAATGAGGTCTACAAAATCATGAGAAGTACAGATAGGGTGGATAGCAAGAAGTTTTTTTTTCCCCCAGAGTGGCGTACTCAATTTCTAGGGGCCACGAGTTCAACATGAGATTGGATATGTTGATGGGAGGTATATGTGTTAAATTCATTATACAGAGGGTGGGGGTGCCTGGAACGCGTTGCCAGTAGTGCTGTTAGTGGTCGACACAATAACATCATTTAAGATCTATCTAGACAAATATATGAACGGACAGGGAGCAAAGGAATACAGATCCTTAGAAAATATGCTTTGGTAGAAGAACTGAATCGGCACAGGCTTGGAGGGATGAAGGGCCTGTTCCTGTGCTGAAATATTCTTCGTTATTTTTCTTTGCTCTTTGTTCTTTTAAACTATGGGAACACAGCAAATATAGTTGAATCATTTATACACACGTGAAGTACTGGAGGACTGGAGGATGGGTAATGCTGCGCCTTTAGAAAGGCCGGAAGGAAAAGCATGGAAACGACAGACTGTGTGTCTGACATTGGTGATCAGTAAGTTGTTGGAAGAGATTCTGAAAGATAAGATTTACATGCATGAAGAGAGAAGGGCTGATTTGTGTTGGTCAGAAAGATTTTGTATGAGAGGAATCATGTCTTCTAAACAAGATTTTAATTTGTTTTAAATGAAGTAAACAGAAAGATTGATTGTAGCAGAATGGTAGATGTTGTTTAAATGAACATTAGCAAAGCCTTTGATAAGGTTCTGCATGGTAGACCAAGTAATAAAGTTAGAGCACATGGGATTGCGGGTAAGCTTGACAACTGGATGTAAATTCGGTTTTACAGAAGGAGACAGAATAGAGGATTTTACCTTCGCCTGGAAGCTTATAAAAAGCAGTGTTCCACCGGGATCAGTACTGGATGGACTTTTGTTTGTCATTGATGTAAAAGGTTAGGATGATAAGATCGAAAGCATGGTTGGTACATTTACAGATGACACTAAAATTGCTGTTATATTGGGCAGTGAGACAATTGTCTGCGATTGCAAAGATATAATGTGCAATTCGGTCAATGGATTGAGGAGTGACAGATGGAGATGAGATAAACTAAATGTGAGGTACTGCATTTTGGTAAAATAAACAAGTGCATGACGTAAAAAAAATAATTATACGGTCCAAGGTAGTACTTCAGGCCATAGAGATCGAGGGATTTTGGTACATAATTCTTTGAACTTTGTATCACACGTGGAAAAAGTATTTTAGAAGGCATTTAACACGTCTGCCTTCGTCACTCAGACGTTTCGCTATTGGTGTCGTTATTTCATATTGAGGTTGTACAAAACATTGATAAGGCCTCTTTTGGAGTATTGGGTCCAGTTCTGATCACTCAGTCAGGGGAAGGGCATTATTAAGCTTGTTAGAGTTAAAATATATTTACCTGAATGTTACTAAGAACGGAAGGATTGGGGTATAAGGAGAGATTGGATTGGATCTTATTTCCTTGGAGGGCAGAAAATCCAAGGGTTACATTATAAAATCATGAGGGATATTGCTAAGGTGAATAGCATGTTTCTGTTCCTTCGGATGGAGGAATTCAAAACCAGCGAGAATATTTTAAAGTGAGAAGAGAAAGATTTCAAAAGTACATGCGGGGCAATTTGTTCTTACATAGAGATATTAGTGTGTGTAATGCACTTTCAAAGGAAGTGGCGGGTGCAGGTACAGTTACAACATTTAAAAGATGTTTGGGTAGGTACAAAAATAGGAAAGGTTTGGAGGGATATGGGCCAAACTCAGGCTGGTAGTATTAGTTGAACAAAAGGTGTGGTTCCATGATGTTCGATTCTGTGACTATGATTCTTTTACCTTTTATAAAAAAAGGTTAATGACTTTCCAATATCTGTGTCAAAGTGAATACTTATTCTTAAAATTGATTCCCTAGTTTTAGTCTCCCGAACAAGAGGAAATGTCCATCAGGTATTCACCTGATGCACGGTTTTCAAGATCTTGTTTAGTACAATAGCAAGAACACTTACACTGAGACCTAAAATGCATATCTTTCATAATACAAAGCCTTCAACTCAGAAACAATAAAGTGAAGTACCTTTGGAAGTTTCTAAATGTAATGAATCTTTTTTTTCCAGAAACCAAAAGCACGTTGGATAACAGATATAAACTGATTCCTGGAGCATTCCACTGGTTTCAGTTTTTCAACCTGAAAATCAATATAAAATTCCACACACAACTTCCTGTTGTAAATCAGGAACAAAAACAGGATTTCCTGGAAAATCTCAGCAGATATGGCAACTTCTGTGAAGAGAAATCAAAGTTAACATTGTGGGTCTGAATGGTGTCCTTCCTCAGTTTGAATCTTTCTTTTTGTCAGTTTAGGATTCAAAACATTTTACATTGCATCAGGCGTGATCTCAGCGATGCCCTGTACTAATGCAGTAAAACATTCCTACGATTAAACCCGATACCCTTAGCAGCATCATTCCATTTACTTTCCTAATCATTTGCTACACATGGTGACTAACTTCACATGATTCATACAACAGTACTCACAAATCCCTTGTGTGTCACTGAGTTCTGAAATCTCTTACCATTTAAACAGTTCCTGATTTTATATCCTTCTTCTAAAACACCCACTCTCATAATCCACATTAAACAGTTTCTGCTGAAGATTTTCGCACTAAACCACCCCTGTCTGTATCCCATTGCTGACTGCCTGCGTCCACTTGACAAAGCATTGAATGACTATCTTGATAAATTAGCTCATATAGCTTCAATCCATCGGGTCATCCAAATAACTGCAACTAGTGGAGTGCCTCAGAGATTAATCTGTACCAGTTTTCCAACCTGCAAACCAATATTAATCTCTAAGCACTACTTCCTGCTATATTCAAGAGGCTGCTGTGAATGCTCAGCACCGAAGGCAGTTTGAATGGCCTCGTCCTGTGCTGTGTAGTGTGTACTGGAGGGCTGAATACCATCACCTCGTTTCTGTCTAACTCCTTAGAGGGGCAGAATGGTCTCCCGCTGTCTTATTGCCATACTGGCTGAATGTGGTCTTTCTCTCCCTCTGCAACAGCATTGAGGAGTGGATTGAGAGAACAACACAGGAGGTAGGATAATCAGTTGTCCAATCGCCCCCTCAGGCCTGCTGCAACATTCAGAATGTTCTTGGCTGATATGATTGTGTCTGAGCATCCTTTTCCTGTCTGTTCCCAATAAACACTGACTCTGTTGTCTATCAATGGTCAGTACAGCTCAGCCTTGAATACCTTCAATAACCCAGTCTTCACTGTTCCCTGGGTATGTGAAAATCCACAAGGAGAAAAAATTATCCTTAACTCAGTCTTAATTAGAAGGCGCTTATTTTATAATATACTTGAGCAGATTAGATTAAATTAGAGTAAATTAGATTACCTACAGTGTGGAAACAGGCCCTTTGGCCCAAACAGTCCATACCGACCTTCTGAAGAGTTACCCATCCAGACCCATTTCCCACTGACTAATGCACCTAACACTATGGGCAATTTAACATGGCCACTTCACCTGACCTGCACATCCTTGGACTGTGGGAGAAACCGGAGCACCCGGAGGGAACCCACACAGACACGGGGAGAATATGCAAAATGTGCCAACCTCACAAAAAAATCACCACTGCTTTTGAATAACAGGAAATGACAACAATTAGGAATAGACAAAAACCATTCAACTTTCCAAACATGCCCCACATAACCACTGACTATACTTTGGTTAAATATCAATCCAAGCCAGCCTGCACAGCACCCTCACAAAGCCATTTCCAGCTATCAAAGAATCATAAGAAAAGAGAACAGAATTAGCTCCATCGAATCTGCTCTGCTGCTTGATCATGGCCGGTTTGTTTCTCAACCACATACTCCTCACTCCTCCCAATTACCCTTGATTCACTTATTCATCAAAAGTTTACCAAACTCTATCTCAAAGACGCTACTGTATTACTGTGTTTGCATGTTTGTTCATATATGAGTGTCTGTATGTGTGTTTGTGCATGTGTCTGTTGTAGATTTAAGGGATTATTTTATCCTGGACTCTTTTACATTTAAGTTTTCAGGCAGAGTTACCGAGCAATCTTCCAGAGCAACTAGAGTAAATAGTTTGTGAGACCTTAGTTTTTTTTAAAAGTTGGAACAATAGAAAAGCCTCAATGAGTACAGTCAAGGTCTCAAAGAAGCAGGGTGTATCGTCGGCAGTTTGCAGCAGTTGTAGCCGGGATCTCACCAGGGTTGAACACTGTACTACATGTCGCTGGCTGCTAGTCTCTCTGAATTTTCCTTTCTGGGTTGCAGGAGTTGCATGTCCTGCAGTTTGTTTTTCTGAATTTTGTGCCCAGTGTGTGTTTATGAGCTGTTCCCACATTGGAACAGTTACTGTTTCGAAGTAAAATAATTTACTGAGTTAGTTAAGATTTCCAATAGAGTTAAAGTTATTTCACGTTCATCTTTCTTTGATTATATTTTTACGATAGTGTTCAAATAAACTGTGATTTGCGTAACTTCAATTAGTTTGATCAATTGAATTGGACCTGGAACACAGCACCTTACCTTTAAAATAAAAGAAACGTTAGGGTCCAGGCTAACTTCTTAATCGACTTTGAGAGTTCTGCTCCATCCTGAAACACTGTGTAATGGGATCTCTCTTGTTTTGGGGACAGGCGATTAATTGAAATGGGGAATAACACCTTGTTTCCTCGTATGTTTAAAATGATGTAATATAATCCTCTGCTGGTTCACCAACTCCACTGTGCAAGCAGTAGGCTTCATAGAATCCATTCAGTTTGGAATTCATTCCATCAATTCACACTGACCAGCCCTAGAGTGTCCCACAATCATTCCCATCCCTTTAACCCTGCGTTTCACATGGATAATCCATCTTCGCTGCACATCCCTAAGCATTATGGACCACTTAGCACGGCCAATCTATCTAACCTGCACATCTTTGATCTACAGGGGGAAAGTAGAGAACTCATCGTTTGCTTGAGAATGCATCAAAAACTGTGAATCACCCACATTCATGCTTCAAAGAATAGCCTTGGCAACAGAGAGGAGTTTGTCTGATCCCTTGCAATGCTGTCCCTGAGATATTAGAGAAGGAGGTGGACATGTCTAACATTGACCTGCTGGCACCATCGGGTCATTGAGAATGCTTTCACACTTATCATTTGTCAGAGTTTAGAGCAAATAAATTGCAAGTAGCAGAACGTGCAGACCTTGCAATCAAAATATCTCATCTTCTTCCACAATGGTTCACTTATAGACGTCTGAAAACAAATGCTGTGGAGCACAGACATTTCTCCATATGATCCTCAGTACAATTGCAATCTTCTCCGCACCAGTCTAGAGAGAGAGAGAGAGAGAGAGGGAGAGAGAGAGTCTGTGTCTGCGTCTGTGCGTCTGTGTGTCTGTGACTGAGTCTGTCTGTCTGTGTACTGTTGATGTTGGTGTCAGTTTGCATGATGCTGTGACCTGCTGCTCTCCCTCCTTCCAGATGGTTTTCACCTTCCGCCACTGTCTGTGCAATGGAGTGGAAAGGCCAGCAGAGTGTGGCATTCCATCACTTTAACCAACACAGGGACCACCAGACCATTCTCACACAGAGGTACACGCACACACACTAATACACACAGTTACACGCACTATTATATACACGAAGATGCAGACATACGAATAAATACACACACACACACACAGATACACTGACATGAAACAAACATGGGAGTCTATCGGTATTTCTCTTTCTCTGTGGTAAGTTCTCACTCTTTCACCCACTCTGTATGCTGTACAATATTATTTCTATTTCTCTGTTTGCAGCATGTCCGTTTTCTTCTCTGGCTCTTTGAGATGTGAGTTGTTATTTCTGACGCTCCTTTAGTATCAGTGTACACCTTGATCACATCAGTGAGTCTGTCAGTATTTCAATTGATCTGTAGGGGAAAGTAAGGACTGCAGATGCTGGAGATCAAAACCGAGAGTGTGGTGCTGGAAAAGCACAGCAGGTCAGGCAGCATCCGAAGACAAGGAGAATTGGCTTTGTAGGCATAAGCCCTTCATCAGCCCTGTCTATAATCCAGATTCTGGCCTGACTTACTGTGCTATTCCAGCACCAACTCTCCGCTTTGATCTCCAGCATCTGCAGTCCTTACTTTCTGACTTGCTGTGCTTTCCCAGCACCACATTCACTTTCAATTATTTTGACTGGCATGTGACACTATGACAACTTCGATGCTTGTTAATGTCAGCAAACCTAGAAAATTGTGAAGTATGTGGAGGATGGAGTGCAACAGCAACAGGACAACGCCAACTTGATGTACAGTTCAGGTATACTTCATACGCCGATCAATGCAAGACAGTTTGAGGTGATGCAGTTTGGAAGGAAAACAGGCTGTGCTGTTATAAAGTGGGTGCAGGAGCAGAGGGACCTCGGTGAGTAGGAGCACAGATTATTGAAGACGTCAGGACAAATGGGGAGAGCAGTAACTATCACAGATTATGATTCGGAGATGCCGGTGTTGGATTGAGTGTACAAAGTTAAAAATCATACAACACCAGGTTATAGTCCAACAGGTTTAATTGGAAGCACACTAGCTTTCGGAGCGACGCTCCTTCATCAGGTGATTGTCACATCACACAATCACCTGATGAAGCTTTTTACAGGGGGAGGTGTTGGACAGAGTCTCCGTGCTCCCTTCCTGGAAGGTGGTGGTGACGATGTGTTGTGAGCCCACCCTCTTGCCCTCTGCGGGGATTCCATTTGTAGCAGCTCGATACAAAAGGGAGATGGCATCAGGGTCACGGCTTCTAAGTTGTGCCGGGGGGAAACGGAACTGCCAATGGATTTAACGTGAGAATTTCCCTTCACTGAACATTGCTCCTTCCTCGGTCGGTGGGACGTGGATGCTTCAGAATCTCCACACGCGGTGTCCCGGTCCTGTCCAACTCATACCAGGGTCCTCCCCACATGGCCGGTGAGGGAACGGATATCGGGCACTCCACCACGCGGCTTGGCCCTTTCTGTCCTATTCCAGGCTGTTTCTTCTGGAATTGGAGGAAGGGAGGGAGGGAGGGTGGGGGGTGGGTCGTCCTGCTGTTAGTGCTGGTGCAGGTGTGAGGGGGGAATGAAGAGGTTTTCGGAGGGGCGTCTGTCCACAGTGTTGTATCCATGCAGTGTTGTTAGTGTGGGGGGTATAGTGGAGGTGAGAGAAGCAGAGAGAGAGGGATAAGATGTTACATGCAGCAGTGACAATGTTGGAGCATGAGCCTTGTTCGGAGTAGGTGCTATAACAGATATACAGTGAGAGTGAGGGAGCAGAGAGAATACGGTGACCCTTATCCTGACAGATAGGGGAAGGTTATTGATGCTTGTCCTCTATTGCTGAACATTTCTTCAGAACGCAGATAACGCACTCAACTGGGTGGTGAGCTCAGATCATGCTCGTTGGGTCTGGTGGTGTGGCTCCCTCTGGGAAGAGAATGTTCCACCTCTGTACTAGCCCATCCACCAGGACCTCCGTGCCGCTGTCGACAAACTGT
This sequence comes from Chiloscyllium plagiosum, assembly GCF_037043375.1. Classification (NCBI taxonomy): domain Eukaryota; kingdom Metazoa; phylum Chordata; class Chondrichthyes; order Orectolobiformes; family Hemiscylliidae; genus Chiloscyllium; species Chiloscyllium plagiosum. The sequence goes on along the minus strand of NW_028270184.1, from coordinate 58,973,142 downwards.
TGTGTAATTGCCCATTATCTGCCATGCTCGGGGTAAACTTTGCAGGGCAGTTCCTAATAGAGAAAGCACAAACATGTGCCCGTTGGCCTTTTAAAGCTGGCCACAGTGCCAGGGATCACAGAATATCCAGGGGTATTCGAGCGATGGTGAGTACCTCCAGCCATGATGGGTGTTAGAATCAGTCTGGCATTGAATGAGAGGGACACCATGGGGAGCGGTGGGTAGTTAATGAGTTGAGTTCGATACGATAGCACCAGGAAACTAGCTCAGCCTCGTGTTGAGGATCCCTCTATCACACTCAACGAACATGGCACTGAGACAACTTATTGTTAGATTCAGCCCAATGGGTCGAAGTCTGTGCTGACCCTACTCCCAGTTACAATGCTGCAGAATAACTGTTAATCCAAAATTCTCCTGAACTCACACCAATATCCCATTCACCAATCATTCCTGGAAGCACTGGCTAATGTTACAGGATACTGTACGCTGCACAGTGATCTCATGCAGTGTTACTGAGAAACGTACTGGGGTGATGTATACAGTTCCACACCCTGGTCGCATGTCTCATCTGGGTTTATAGATCAATACACTGCTGTGGTCTGCATACCTTTCCACTCTGTCTGGATTGGGGATTCTATTGTACAGTACACCAGTCGGGTCTGCACAGTGTATCATACTGAACACATATCTCTTCTGGGTTTATAGGTCAATCACTTCAGATATCTGCACAGTGTTCTACTCTGGACCGATTGCAGGGTTGTGTTCAGCAGTACACGAGCTTGGTCTGCACAGTGCTCCATGCTGAACAGATATCTCCTCTGGGTTTATGATGTCTGCGCTGGCTCTCTGAGGTGGATTGAGAATGTGATAGAACTAATGACTTCAACTGATATGGCAATGCTTTTACTTTTGTTCTCATTCTTGTGGTTGGACTCTCCAAATTCTGACTCCACCGGCCAGTCCCATTCTTCAATCTATCTCCATCGTTCAGTAACGTGTTGTCCCATGTGTTATTGTCCATTTCAAATGTGAGTAAAACTGTTCTATTTCCCTCGCCTTTGACGTTGCTCACCCTGGAGAATTGGGATTCACAGCGATAAACCTCTGTAAGGACACTCACTAGACTCAACACTCCAGGGAATATAGCCCCAGCCTATTCGTACTCTCCGTGTAGCTCAACATCACCCACCCCTAACACCAGCAACATACTTGTAAAAGTTTTCTGCACTCTTTCAAATTTAACAACATCTTTTCTAAAGCAGGGAGAACTGAATTCAAGACAGTATTACGGAAGTCGCTGAACCTAGTGTGCTTGCGAAAGTGAGTATTGCAGGTCCTGAAGATTAGTGTCGATAACGTGGTGCTGGAAAAGCACAGCAGGTTAGGCAGTATCCGAGGATCAGGCAAATCGATGTTTCAGGCAAAAGCGATCTCGGATGCTGCCAGCCTTTCTGGGCTTTTCCAGTACCACAGTCTGAACCCAGTGTATATCCCAAATGGTCTCCTTCTTCAAGGACCGCAATTTTCCCTCCTACGTGGTCGACGATGTCCTCCAGCGCATCTTATCCACTTCCTGCACCTCCGCCCTTGAATCCCACCCTTCCAAACGCAACAGGGAAAGAACACCCTGGTCTTCATCTTCCTCCCTACCAAACCTCTAGATGCAATGCATCATCGTCCCCCATCTGGGCCACCTACAAACAGACCCCACCACCAGGGTGTTATATTTCTCTCCCCACCCTACCTGTGCTCCATAAAGAACATTCCCGGTGCGACACCCTTGTCAGGTCCACGCCACCCACCAACCCACCCTCCTATCTTGGCACCTTACCCTGCCACCGCAGGAATTGTAAAACCTGCACCTTCACCTCCCCCTCACCTCCGTCCAATACCCCAAAAGAACCTTCCACGTCAATTGGATTTTTACCTGCACTTCCACACAAGGCACCTACCGTATCCATTGCTCCCGATGTTAACTCGTCTACATTGGGGAGACAGGACACCAACTTACGGAACACTCCAGAGAACATCTGTGGGACATCTGCACCATCCAATCACACCGCACTGTAGCTGAACACCTTAACTCCCACTTTCATGCACGTCCTGGGCTTCCTCCACCTTCACTCCTTAACCACCCGACGCCTGGAGGAAGAAAGCTTCATCTTCCGCCCTGGGACCCTGAAACCACATGGGATCAATGATGATTTCACCAGTTTTCTCATTTCCTGACCCCAACCTTATCCCAAAGCTAACCTTCCAACTTAGCACGGCCCTGTTGATGTGTCCTACCCTCAGTGATTGTGTTTAATGTCAGTCTCCATGGGTTCTAAATAGCCCAGTGGAGAGTTCCCATCTTTTAATCATAAATGCGTTCAATGTGTTCTGCCATAGTATGAGCGGGAGAATTACCAATAGCAGTAACAGGGATCAGCAGCTCCAGACAGAAGCGAGGAGAGATCAGAATCTGAGAATGTTAGATTGGAATGTTCCAACAATGGACAGGAGTTTATCCTATTTTATTTGGTATCTTTCTATGTATTGTGTCGGTTGTCATTATCATGGCGGATCTATTATGCACTTTGAATTATTCAATGTTTTTATTATCCTCTCTTGTCTATCGTTGGTGTACCTGGTAAGTCTCACTGTCCAGATATTTTTGCTATAAACCAGTTACGTCTGCATTTGTGTTCTTTCGTGTAGTCTACGCTTCTTGCCCCCAATAGTGTTCCTGTTGAGACTTTGAATCCAGTTCAATTCCCGTCTCCCTCTTTGCATCTGGCTGTATTACTCATGGGTCTCTATGTTGATGTACTCAATTGCAGATATGAAACATTGTCTTTCTGCCCTTGTTTTTTAAATATTGCGAGTGTGGAAGTCATTGTCGTCTATTATGTTTACAAACTCCATTTTCTTCCTGGGGCTCCATCTCATCCCTGGCCAATATCGTTCATCATTAATTTCTGGGTCTTGGGCATCGCTGGCTGTCCAGCATTTTTTAGATTACATTACAGTGTGGAAACAGGCCCTTCGACCCAACAAGTCCACAATGACCAGCCGAAGCGCAACCCACCCATACCCCTACATATACCCCTTACCTAACACTACGGACAATTTCCCATGGCCAATTCACCTGACCTGCACATCTTTGGACTGTGGGAGGAAACCGGAGCACCCGGAGGAAACCCACGCAGACATGGGGAGAACGTGCAAACTCCACGCAGTCAGTCGCCTGAGGTGGGAATTGAACCCGGGTCTCTGGCGCTGCGAGGCAGCAGTGCTAACCGTGCCGCCCATTCCTATTTGCCCTTGAAAAGATGGTGAGCTGCCTTTTTGAATTGCTGCAGTGCACGTGATGTGGGTTCACCCACAGTGCCAGTAGGGAGGTAATTCCAGAAATTTGACCCAACGATTCTGAAGCAACAGCAATATATTTCCAAATCATGGTGGTGAGAGGCTTGGAGTGGGGGGAGGAGGGGGGAGGTGGTGCGTGTAGGTGAAACATGCAGGTTGTGTTTCAAACAGACAAATCACAACTTTGGTGATTTCCTTGGCCATGAGCTGATTCCTGACACCATGCCCAGACCATTATTACCTTTAACTACACGCTGCTCCAGAAAGTACTTCACTGTCTTAACTCATCTGCTGTTTGCATCTCGAACTGTGAAATACAGACTTAATGATGACAACTATCTGCTGCTGACACTCTCAGGGTGAAACCTGCAGAAACAAATCTGATTCGAACTCACACCAAAATTCCATCCATCTGACATTGTTGTGCACGCTGATCTATATCGCTGTTGTGTCTGGCAATGTCTTTATTTTACTATTCTTAAGCACTTTAATTCATCTGTTCATGAAACTTCCCTCAGTCTCTCTGTGTCGTTTATCCAAATCCCTGCCAGTGGTTCATATTTAATCTGTTTTCCTTCATGTGTATTTTCTCTCATGTCATGATTTTTGCATTCAACACCCAAATGCATCACACACACGCACCCGCACACACACGCACATACACACAAACACGCACACGTGCATGACACACACTCAGACACAAACACATGCATGCTCGCGCATATGCACATGCACACACACACCTTCACTTATACTGGTCCAATGGAGATGGAAATCGTCCCCTTTTAGACAGTAATCTGTTGTGTGTATCATTCCCATATGATAATAAAGTTTTGCAATACTCCCCATGCTGGGCAGATAGTGCAGTTTACTGAACAATACACTAGCATAGTGTGCACAGCTCTCCATGCTGGGGTGTCATCTTGTCCCAGTGTACGTTGTTTGAAATGTTCTGTGAAGCAATTTCAGAATTTGATTGAACAAACTATTTCAATTCACCTGAAAATACCTTTATTCAATGTTCTCATTCTTATAATTTTGCTCTCGAAGGAATCACTCGTCCAGTTAGTCCCACTGCTCTGTCTTTTTCCCCATATTCCCACAACAGGTTCTCAGGTAATTAACTATCTGTTTCTGTCTTTAATGTGAATCTCACTGTCCCTCTGTACCTTTCCGTGGCCTTGGTTTCTGGCTCCCTAGTGTATCGACTGCTGGCATGGTGAATCTCAGAGGCAATGAAATGGTGCATCAGGCTGTTGTTCACTTCCCGGCTGTCCCATGTGGTGCTCCATGGACAATGGGGTGTATATCAGGCTGTTTGTATCCCTATCGGAGGAGGTACCTGGGGAGTATAAGGTGAAGAAAGCATATTAGCTTGTACCAGAAGCCGACAGACAGTGTATCAGGAATCTAAAAAAGGGTCGCTTAATTAGACGCAAATTGAGTTTGAAAAAATCAAAGTAATTTTGAAAGATGGGTAAGGGTATAAAAATCTGAGCAAACCTATGACACTCTTAGAAAGATTCTTTTCTCGAAGCAGTTCAAAAATTCACTTCCTGCAATAGTGAGAACTCGCACAGAAGAGCAGAGTGTTACAATGGCAAGATTAGAAGCAGAAATGGCTGATAATTATGAGTTCGTCCATAAACCAATGTTTGGATAACATGATGGATTGAGAAGAATGTATGAGAACTTCTTAAAATATACAACTGTGAGAGTAAGGTTGACTGGCATAGGCCAGGAATAGCAGGAAAACACGTTACAACATTAAGAGGTACAGAGGCATGTAATTTCTTGATGCTGAGAAATGAGGAGACATGTCATTCAGAAGAACTATTGGAGAGATGCAAATTGCTCCATTATGTAACGTGTGGTTGGTGTGTCCGGTGAAACCATCAACAGAAGTATTTCACTACTGGGAAGGACACTTTGAGCTTGGTGTTGGTGTCACAACATTTAACTTGCAAATAACGTGCCCAAGACAAATCTATATACGATCATAACGCCTAAACGTCTTTGGAGAAATTTAGGGAGAAAACATCTGGTCTGTTCAGATATAGGTTATTAGTGCTGCCATTCGATTTGGCAGTTATACAGGTGACAGGACAAGAAACTGTACTTGCTGACAAGTTGTCGAGACTTGAATGAAGAAAGACAGAGGCGTTTTGTGGCAGGAGTATACAGACTGAAATAGAATGGAGTTGTGAATGTTTGCGTACTTACTGTCAATGTCGTATATATGTATTGTAGTCCACTAATAGAGTAAGAATAATGGGTTTAAAAAGAAGCTGCTGTTGTGTATTAATGGTTCATTTTGTCAAAGGAGGAGATGTGATAATGCTGTCACTTTAAAAATGTTATTTTCTCTTTTTTATGAAGAGAAGTCTTAAAGGCAGAGATGCCGAACTGCCGACTGAAAACGGCTTAAGTAACTAACTTACGAGGCCTTTAGGTTTTCTTAAAACAGTGGTAACAATTGTAGGGCAGTGGCCAGCTCTCCCAGACCAGATCTTCTCATTTTGATTTTAGCTGCAGCATTCAGAAGCTGCTCGGTGTCCCAGGCGGGTTGGAAGATTCAATACATGATCCCCAGCTGCTCCTCTCTCTGAAACCTCTCTTGAAGATGCTTCTTCCTGGATTGGAGAACTGCACCTAAGATTCTGTGTTTGAATGTACCTTTGTGTCAAGGAATATGTTTATGGGATGTTCCTGTATTAGCGCAATTAATTAGTAGAAGGCACTGTATCTATTGTTTGCGTAAGTGTTCCAATTGAGAAGCTATCTCAAATTCTTAATCTGTTTGATTGTGTTTTAACTGGCGGGTTTGAATGGATTACATATTACTTAACGTTGAGTAGGTTGACCAGTTGCAACATTTGTGGAGCGCACAGTTTACATCTACAGTTAAAATAAGGAAAAGTTAGGGTCTCGGCTGCCTTTTTAAAATATTTTGAGGGGTCTGGTCTGTCCATAAGGCTTGTAGCTGAGGGGTTTCTGACTGACTCCTGTTATTGAAAATTTAGTGGACGGGCTGGGGATGGTTTGCTGGAGGTTGCGCTGTGAGCTGCCTCAGACATTCTGGAAGGCCTGAGGGTTTGGTGACCCAACTCGGGATGGAGCATGGGGATTGTACTTTCAGCATCTGGGTCTGTAACATGAACAACAAATGGAGCAGAGGCTGCAGAGAGGGGAAGCTCTGACACCATGGAGTGAGTGCCTGTGGGGACAGGGATCTGCAGTATCTGTTTGTGTTTTCGCCTGGACAAACACACACTCTCACTCTCCCCGTTCCATAAACTCATGCACACACTCCCTATCGACTCCACACACCCACAAACACACACACACTCACACTCCCCCGTCTCACATGCACACATGCACACTCTGCTTTGTCACACGCATGCACACCCATACCCACTATATATTCATCCCTCACTCATACACACACTCCCCCTCAGTCTCTCTCACTTACACACATTCTCTCTCTCCCCCTCACACAGGCACACCCCCTCACACACACGTACACGCACACACACGTGTGCACGTACAAATCCGCGGCATGAATTTGCATTTGTATTTGCAGATACGCTTTATTTTGTTCCCAAAACATACAATTTGGAGACAGCCAATCAATGTGGCATTTTTTACACTCTTGAACTCAGAACAAACCCAGTCTGACTCCAGATGAAGACACAGACAAACTGCAAACAAGACCTCACCACTGAAATACATTGCCTGATCGGAGGCGTCACCTCCTTTACAGCGATAATGTCTGCGATTTGCATATCAATCAATCAAAACCTACACCTCGATTCTAAGTGATTAAGGATTTAAGAGCCGTCTTAGGTGTGTACCATTCATGTGCATGATTTGTACAATCCTTTGATCTTTTCCTTATAACTTCTGGGTCTAAGGTCTTCCTCTCTCTCTAACACTTAACGAAGAAGCAGCGCTATGGAAGCTTGTGTTTTCAACTAAACCCGTTGGACACTAACCGACGGTTGTGTAAATTTTGACATTGTCCGACCCAGTCCAAAACCAGCGGCTCCATATCGTACTTATTTATTGCTTATCCCATTATATCTCTTAGTAAATAAATCTTTCCTTTCTCCATGTGGTCTTGTCTTGCATATTAATCTATTGTGAGGCACATTACGCACTGCTGTCTGGAAATCGAGATATAATAAATCTAGATGAGCCCCATTACCCATCTCTTAAATAAGGAATCAAGCGGGCTACAAGTTGTCATGACATAGCTTTAACGAGCAGAATTAAGGAGAATCCCAAAGCATCTTATTCTTATATACGAGGCAAGCGGGTACCTAGAGAAAGGATTCGTCCACTAAAAGATAATGAAGGAAGGCTGTGTGTCGAACCTGAAAGAATTGGTGAGATTCTGAATGATTACTTTGCATCAGTGCTCACTGAGGAGAGGAATATGACGAATGTTGAGATTAGAGATAGAAATTTGATTAGTCTGCATCATGTTGATATAAGTAAGGAGGATGTGTTGGGTACGCTAGAGGTTATTAAGGTGGACAAATCCCCAGGACCGGATGGGATCTATCCCAGGTTGCTGAGGGAGGTGAGAGAGGAAATAGCTGAGGCCCTGACAGATATCTTTGTGGCATCCTTAAATACATGTGAGGTGCCGGAGGACTGGAGGGTTACTCATGTTGTCCCCCTGTACAAGAAGGGTACTAGGGATATTCGGAGTAACTACAGATCATTGAACTTGATATCAGTGGTGGGAAAGTTGCTGGAGAAGGTACTGAGGATTAGGATCCATTCATATTTAGAAAAGAATGGGCTTATCAGTGATAGACAACATGATTTTGTGCAGGAGAGATCGTGCCTTACCAACTTAATAAAGTTCTTCGAGGAAGTGACCAAGTTGATAGAGAAAGGAAGGGTTGTTGATGTCATACACATGGACTTTAGTAAGGCGTTTGATAAAGTTCCCCGTGGTAGACTAATGGAGAAATTGTAGTCACATAGTGTGCAGGGTGTTCTAGCCAGGTGGATAAAGAACTGGTTGAGAAACAGGAGACAGAGTAGTAGTTGAAGTGAGTTTCTCGTAATGGAGAAAGGTGACCAGTGGTGTACCACAGGTGTCAGTATTGGGGCCACTGTTGTTTGTAATATATATAAATGATCTGGAAGAGGGCACTGTTGGTATGATCAGCAAGTTTGCAGATGATTCGAAGATTGGTGGAGCAGCAGAAAGCATAAGGGACTGTCAGAGAATATAGGAGGATATACATAGACTGGAGAGTTGGGCGGAAAATTGGCAGATGGCGTTCAATCCAGACAAATGTGAGGTGATGCATGTCGGCAAGACTAATTCGAGAGCGGATTATACAATGAACAGAAGATCCTTGAGAAAAGTTGATGGGCAGAGAGATCTGAGAGTGCAGGTCATTGTACCCTGAAGGTTGCTGCACTGGTGGATAGAGTGGTCAAGAAGGCATATAGTACACTGGCCTTCATTGGACGGGGTATTGAGTATAAGAGCTGACAAGTCACGTTAACATTGTACAAGACATTGGTTCGGCCGCATTTAGAATACTGTGTACAGTTCTGGTCGACACAACATCAAAAGCATGTGGACGCTTTGGAGAGGGTGTAGAGAAGGTTTTCGAAGATGTTGGTATGGAAGGTGCTAGCTATGAAGAAAGGTTGAGTAGGTTAGGTTTATTTTCATTAGAAAAAACGAGATTGAGGGGGGACCTGATTGAGGTTTACAAAATCATGAAGTGTATAGGCTGGGTGGATAGAGACAAGCTCTTTTTCCCAGGGTGAAGGATTCAATAACGACAGGTCAAGCTTTCATGGTGAGAGGTGGAATGTTTAAGGGGGATACACGCAGAAAGTACTTCATACAGCGGGTGGTGGGCGTTACCAGCAGAGGTGGTTGAGGCAGGCACGGTCGATTCATTTAAGATGCGTCTGGACAGATGCATGAGTAGGTGGGGAGCAGAGGGATACAGAAGCTTAGGAATTGACCGATAGGTTTAGCGAGAACATTTGGATCGGCTCAGGCTTGGAGGGCCGAAGGGCCTGTTCCTGGGTTGTAAATTTTCTTTGATCTTTGTTTGTCACATTTTTAAGAAAGCTAGTCAAATCATTCAAACATGATTTATTCTTCATAAAACTATATTGACTGTGCTGGATTCTGGCTTGACTTTGAAAATTTCGTGTTATTAATTCCTTCATAATTGACTCTAACAATTTGTCTTTAATACCAATAGATTTCTCACAACTTTTCATTCCCTAATGAATTTGGTTATTATAATTTCTTTGCTCTCTATAACCTCTACATTTCCTTTCACAATTCCTGTGTAACAGGCACAAGGCTGTAAAAGATCTGTGTTAATTGCTGTGTGAGAGACATGAGTAGCTGATTGGGCACATTCTGTTCCTGCTTTATACACTCGCTGGGCTGAATGTCCTCTTGGTGTTCCTACATTATAGTCTCGATGGCGTGCATGTCCTGATCCTGTTCCTGAACAAGCCGTTTAAGATCTTAATGCCCTCCTCTTGTCGCTCAATGACAGGTCTGGGTCTTATGGAATCTCCCTGCTCAAATGTCACTTTTCAAGCGCTGAAATATGCAGGCAAGTTGTGTTGCCCACACTGGGTAGCTCAATGTTTGGCAATGCTGCCTCACAGTACCAGAGATTCGTGTTCAATTACAGTCTCCAATTTCCTACCACAGTCCCAAGATGCACAGGTTAGGTGGATTGGCCACGCTAAATTACCCATAATGTCCAGGGATGTGCAGGCTAGGCGCTTCAGTCATGGAAATGCCAGATTATAAAGATTGGGTGGGGTGAGATAAGTTGGGGGAGGGGGAATGAGGAATCTGGACTTGATCCCAGCGATCATTGGACTAGATCCCTCCAGTCATCATACTGGATCCCGGTGCTAGATCCATTTGATCACTGCACCGGTCCAACTGGATTCCCTTCCCTCGCTGGACTTGATCCCAGTGATCATTGAACTCGATACCTCCAGTCATCCTACTGAATCCCTGTGCTGAATCCACTGGGTCACTGCGGTGGTCCGACTGGATCCCTTCACTCGCTCTACTTGATCTCAGTGATAATTGAGCTAGATCTCTCCAGTCATTTACCGGATCCATGCAATAAATCCACTTGATCACTGCACCGGTCCAACTGGATCCCTTCCCTCGCTGGACTTGATCCCAGCGATCATTGGTATGCATATGCTTAACTTTTAAAAATCGTTTGATGTCTTTATAATATCTGTGCTAAAATAATACACTTTATTCTTAAAATGTATTCCATAGTTTTTGTCTCCCTGAGAAGAGAAAATATGCATCCAGCTGACTTTTCTCAAAATTGTATATGCTTCAAAAGGATTTCTCATCTAAGTCTAAAACTGAGAATGTTTCAGAACAAAAGGCCTTCATTCCAGGAAGGTGTGAACAAAACATTGTTGATAAGCTTCTGTAACTTTTTTTAGGTTAAGGGATCAAAACTGCACATAATGTGCCAGATGTGGTCTTAGCAATGCCCTCTACAGATGTAGACTCGTAAAATGTGAAGCTGGAAAACCACAACAGGTCAGCCACACCCAACGATCAGGAGACTCAGGTTTCGGGCATATTCCCGTGATGCCAATTTTCCTGCTCCTCGGATGCTGCCTGATTATCTGTGCTTTTCAAGCCTCACACTGTTCGACTGTGATCTCCAGCATCTGCACTCCTCACTTTTACCGGTACAGATGCACTAAAACATTCCTGATTAAACCTGGTACCTTTTGCCAGAAATACAATCATTCCACTTAGTTTTCAAATCACTTACAGCTAGTGCAGACTAACTACGTATGATTCGTGTACCAGGATCATGCATACTGTCTGTATCACAGAGTTCTGCAATCTCTCTTCACTTAAATTGTTTACCATTGTTTTATCCTTCCATCCAAAATAGACAACTCACATTCTGCTATATCTGGTGACGGTTTGCTCACAAACCTCCCTTTGCCTATATCACATTGATGACACACGACCTCCATTTGATGACATACTGGATGACCTGCTTGGTGTTTAAGCTAATTGGGCTTTGATATCTCCAGTCCCTTCCTCCAGATCTTTGATACAGATATTGATCGTTGATGATCCCATAGTGATCTCTGAGGCACTCCACCAGTTACAGCTTTGTAATGTGAAAATAAGCATTTATCTCTACTCTCTATTTCCTGTTAGCAACAGCTTCCTGTGTAGCCGCTCACGCAGTTTAAGTGGCCTCCTGTGCAGTAAAATGTACTCAATGAGCTAAAATGATTAGTTCTATTTTTCTCTATAACTCGTTAAATAGGCAGAATGGTCTCCTCCAGTCTCATGGTAACGACAATGACTGGCTGAATGAGAAGGCCCCCTATCTCTGTCACAGCGTCGAGGGGTGGATGGTGGGCACAATACCTGGGGTAGTGGTAGCAGTATATCCCTGTAACAGCATCGAGGGTGGATTGAGGGAACAACAAATTGGGTAGGGCCAGCAGTATATTTCTGTAACCGCATCGAAGGGTGGCTTGAGGGAACGACACATGGGGTAGGACAGCAGTATATCTTTGTAACAGCATTGGCCGTGAATTACGAGAGCAACACATGGCGTCGGGACAGCAGCATGTCTCTGTAACAGTCTCGAGGGTGGATTGAGGGAGCAACACATGGGGTCAGGGCAGCAGTTGGTCATTCAGCGCCACTAGTCAGAATGCTCATCACTGATCCACCCATCTCCTGTCTGTTCTCAATAAATATTGACTGTCCTGTCCAGTAAAGATCAGTCGAGCTCAGCCTTGAATATCTTCAAAAACCGAGTCTTCACTGCTCCCTGAGGATGAGGACCCTACAGTTAGTACAACACGAAAGTGAAAGGGGCGACCTTATTTCAGTGTGGGATCTGTTATTTTAATCTGTGTTAACCTAACATTAAAGCGCCACGTCTTTTGAAACACAAGGACAGAATAATTAGGCATAGACATAAACCATTCAGCCCTCTAAACCTGTCCAATAGTACCACTGATTCTTTTCAATCAAATATGCATTAAACTCATTCTCTGGTCCTGTCCCAGGAAGAGAATAACTGATAGCATGACACCACACGAGCATTATGCGCTGACATCGGTTCATCTGCATATTAGACTGAGCTTTTTACTTGTGCTCGTGTCTATTTGTGTGCGACTGTATATGTCTCCGTATGCCACTACACGTGTGCGGTTCTATCTCCATGTAAGTACTGTGAGTGTCAGTATATTAGCGCGTTTACATATGTCTCTGAATATTTTTGTGTCTGCATCTCTCTGCAATGAGATATTTGTTGTTTTGGGAGGGAGAAAATTGTGAGAACAGACAGAATGGTTAAAGTGCGAATTGCCCTTCACTGAACATTGTTTTTTTTTTACTCAAGTGGAGGGACATGGATGTCACGGAATCTCCAGGCGATACGTCCCAGTCCTCTCCAGCTCATACCAGGGTCCTCCCCACATGGCGGAGACTGGGGGGGGGGGGGGGAATGTAGGAGGGATCAGATATCGGGCGCTCCACCATCTGGCCTGGCCCTTTCTCTCCTAATACAGTCCGTTTCTCCTGGAATGGGAGAAAGGGGGGGGGGGAGTGAGTGATGGTGGGAGTGAGTGGCCCTGCTGTTCGTGCCTGTGTAGGTAGAGGAGAAGAGGGAATGGTGAGGTGTCCGGAGGGAGTCAGTCCACAGTGTTGTATCCATGCAGGGTTATTAGTGTTGGGCGTATAGTGAAGGGAGAGAGAGCGCTCAGGGTGGGGGGGGGGGGGGGGCGGTGCGGAAGGTGCTGAATTCAATCGTGAGAATGGTAGTGTGTGAGCCTTACTTGGAGATAGAGTGTGAGCCTTGTTAGGGGGTAGGTGCTATAACAGGTAGTGAGTGTGAGGGCGCAGAGAGAGTACGGTGACAGTTAGCCTGACAGAGTGGGGAGGATATCGATGCTTGTCCTGTGATGCTGTTCATTTCTTCAGATCATGTCAGAGTCGAGGTGACCCTCCCCGAATGTCTTTTCCAAGTCTATCACTAATAACGCCACAGACCCTATCCCTCTGATTCACAGAATCTGTTTGGGTCGATCTTACAAATAGGAAGGAGAAGCAAGCATTGGGGTATAATGTATCTCAACCAATGCTCTCGTGCAAATTCTGTGCATTTTATGCTCTGGAAATTAGAGATGCAAATATTGTGGGTGCTGCATGATCTCAAATTGCATCTAAATTGCGTTAACTAAGTGACTGCTAATGTTGTGAAAAATAAATTCCATAAGCGTATAACAGGTTGGTTGAAGAGTGTGTTGTGACTCAAAGAAGAGAGCAGGTTATTTTGGATTTGGTATTGTGTGGTCAGAAGGACTCATTATTAACCTTGCTCTGAGAACTAGAGACGTTAATATGTTATATTTTACACGGCACCAGCATACAATATAGAATGTTTGAATATGAAGTGGTAGACACACAATGGCTGTTAGAGTCATAGAATCATGGAGCCCTGCAGCATGGATACAGGCCTTTTGGACCAAAGTGGTCCTTGCCAATCAAAATGTCCATCCTGCTAATTCCATTTCCCTGCCCTTGCTCCTTATTCTTCTAAACCTTCCCTATCCGCGTATTTGTCTAAAAGCCTTTTGAATGTTGTTCATGTACGTGCCTCAATCAAACTGCTGTCTGCTAATTCCATATGTGATCCAACCTCTGCGTAAAAAAGTTGCCGTTCGGGATCCTTTTTATTCTTTCACCTCTAACCTGATGTCCTCTAGTCATTGATTCCTAAAACTGGGAAAAAGAATGAGTGCATTCACTTATCCACGCATTTCATGATCTTATACAATTCTATACGATTTCCCCTCAGTTTCTTTCAGTCAAAGGAAAATGTTCTGGTCGTCCAACCTCTCCCTACAATTCAGCCCATTGAGTACTGGCAACATCCGTGTACATTTCTTCTGTCCTCTTTCCAGTTTAATCACATCCTTCCTATGGCAAAGTAAACTCAACCGAACACAATACTCCAAGTGCATGCCTCACCAGCGTCCTGTCCAACTGCAATATAGCTCGCCAACTTCTATACTCAGTGCCCTGACTGATGAAGGCCAGTGTGCCAAAGGCCTTTTTCACTGCCCTGTCTACGTGCAACTAGTTTCAGAGAACCACGGACCTGAACTCCAAGGTCCCTCTGTTCCACTACATTCCTTCAGGGTCTAACATTCACCACGAAACTCTGACCTGGATTTGACTTTCCAAAATGCAACAACCCACACATATCTATATTAATCTCCATTTGCCATTTCTCGGCCCACTTCCCCAGCTGAAAAAATGTCCTGCTGAAATTTCGGATAGCCTTTCTCACTGTTCATAGTACTGCATATTTTATTGTCATCAGCCTAATTACCAATCATATTTTCTACATTCTCATCCAAATCATTGATATAGATAACAAACAGTAATAGGTCCAGCACCGACCCCTGAGACACTCCACTAGTCACAGGCCTCAAGTCCAATAAGCATCCTTGCAGTATTAGGGTCTGCTTTCTACCATCAAGGAAATTGAGTATCCAATTTGCCAGATCCCCCTGGATTCCATGCTATCGAACCTTTCAGAGCAGCCTATCATGTGGAACCTTATCAAAGGCCTTTTTGAAACCTAGATAGACTACGTCTACCACCATAATCTTATCAACATTCCAGGTCACTTCCTCAAAAGAACTCTAAAGAATTGTGAGCTATGATATCCAATGCACAAAGCAGTGCTGACTGCTCCTTATGAAACCTTTTCAAATGCATATATGTGTTATCTCTCAGAACCTTCTCAAGGAACTTACATGTCACAGTTGTTAAGCTAACTGGTCGAGAGTTCACAGGTTCTTCTTCACAAACACTACTAGAACAAGGGCACAATATTCACTACCCTCCAGTCTTCCGGGACCTCCCCCGTGGACAGCGATGATGCAAAAAGATCAGCCTGGGCCCCTGCAATATCTTCTCTCGCCTCTTGCTGTGTTCTTGGATACACCTGATCAGGACCAGGAGATCTACAGAAATACTGCAATGTCTGAAAAATATGTCTGTTTCTTTAACGTAGAATCACCGAGGAAAGGGCAAGTGACTTAATGAAGCTTAACATAATAAATTAAAGATTATATTAATCATAGGAAATGAGTTCAGAAGAATTCTAGACATTGTGGAAACCTGAGAATTCTCAGAAATTTGTTGGTGTGGAGTTTGCATATTCTCCCTGTGTCTGCGTGAGTTTCCTCCGGGTGCTCCGGTTTCCTCCCCAGTCCAAAGATTCACAGGTTAGCTGAATTGGAAATGCTTATTTTCCAAAAGTGTTCAGGGATGTGTAGATTAGGTGCATACGTCGCAAAGTGTAGAATCTGAGGGGAATGGGTCTGAGTGGTTCCTCTTCGGAGAGGTGGGGTAGACCGGTTAGGCCCAAGGGCATTTTCCACACTGTGGGCTTTTAATGGTTCTGTGAAAGAAGAACACAAAGACTGCATAAATATACAATCTGGATTGCAAAGAAAACAAAATAAAAGCGAGGTCAAATGTGGAATTTTATAATCGGGAGAGGAGAGGTTATTGTGGAGAACAGGGAAATGGCCAAGAAAGTAACCAGTTACTTTGCATCTGACATCACGGAGGAAGATCCAGAAAGTCGCTGAGAAATACCAAGTGATCACATAGAACCTGTGGAACTAAAGACATAAAGTCAATTCACATCAATAACAAGGTAGTAGTTGAAGGCTGGCATAGTAGTGTTGTAGCTGGATTGAGCATTGCAAAGTCTGATGAGCCAGTTGTACATCGTATCAAAATATTAGAAATAAATCAGCAATAGACGCATTAATTGTGCATCGATGACTGTTTTATTTTCCTGTATATTCTGCAGAGGCTGGAGGTTAGTCAATGTGTTCCAAGCATTTTAGATGAATGGAAGGGATTCAAGCATCTGCAAAGGGAAGAAGAGATAGTGTGGAGAACTGCAGACCAATTAACTTAACATCTGAAGGGAAACTGATGGAATCTATTATATAGGATCAGATATTGGATATTTAGAAATTAACAGCAACATTGGAGAGAATCAGTATACACTGATAGAGTCTGACAGAGTCTTCATACTTGAAAAACTTCAGAATGATTTGCACTTGTTTATTACAACATGGAAATGGCATATTTCGATTTTCAGAAGGCTTTTTATAAGAACTCATGCAGTGAATTCCTAAATAAAGTAATGTGAATGGTAATTGGAGGAATATATAGAAGTGGAAAGTTAAAGTCCGGTTCGCCTTCATTTAACAGAATCAGAACATAGTTGAAAGGTCATGTTGAAGCAGTTTCACAGCTTGCTAATGAGACTGTACATAGAGTATTGTTCCAATCTGAGAAAGAATATACTGACCACCGAGGATGTGCAATGGACATTCTCCAGATTAATCCCTCAAATGGCGAGATTGCCTGATGTGGAAACTCGGCCTGTGTTCTTTCGAGTTTCGAAGAATGAGAGGTGATCATAGTGAAATTTAGAAAAGTCACTAAACAAATGACAAGGTGGAAATAAACAGGATTTTTCTCTGGTTGTCTACTCTACATTTAAGGCAAATAATGGCAGGTAAATGATAGACCATTTCAGACTGCAATAAGAAGGCAATTCTTCATTTGAAGGGGACTGACTAACACAGCGACATGGAAACCTGCTGGCAGGACAAGATTGGGGAGAATCCCCAGATATTCTACATGTACATCAAGTGGAACAGAATAGCCAGGGAACAGGTAGGACTCATTAGCGACTTGCCAACTTGAATCCACATCAACGTAGTGGTAGGAGACAGACGGTCTGCTGGTAGAAGTCTGTTTGTTTGTCTGGAGACTCGTATCCAATCGTGTACCACAGGGATCAGTGCTGTGTCCCATATTATTTGTGATTCGGAGATGCCAGTATTGGACTGGCTTGGGTAAAGTTTAAAAATTGCAGAACACTAGATGAAAGTCCAACAGTTTATTTGGAGGCACAAACTTTCAAAGAGCATAATCACGTGATGAAGAAGCAGCGCTGCTAAAGCTAGTGCGTTCGAATAAAACTGTTGGATTATAACATGGTGTTATGTGATTTTTAACCTTATTATTTGTAGTATTCATAAATGATGCAGCTGTGAATATGGATGTGTTGGGGTGAGTGATAAATCATTTTGCGTTTGACACAAAGTTTGGCTAGTTGGTTGGCAGCGAGGAGGAAGGCCTTATGTTACAGATATAAGGAAGATACAGATGGAATGATCAAATGGGTGGATCAATGGCTGATGGAATGTAACCCTGATAAATATGTGGTAATGTACTTTGGAAGAAGGAACCAGACAGGGAAGGACTCAATGAATAGCAGCACACTAGGAAGCTCAGAGGGTGCTTCTCCACATATCCCTGAATGTGATTAACTGATTAATGCACAAGTTGACAAAGCATAGCGACCATAAACATAGCCTTTATTCATGGAGACACAGATTATAAGAGCTATGTGGAACTTTGGTTGGGCCAAATGGAATACTATGTACAGTTCTGGGAGCCACATTACAAGAAGTGTGTGATTGCACTGGAGAGGGTGCAGTGGAGATTCACCAGGATGCTCCCTTGGATGGAGTAGATCAACTCGAGTTGTTTACTTTGAAGCAGAGAAGGCTGAGAGGGACGTGCTTCAGAAGGAGAAGATTACCAGGGGCATGGACAGAATGGATAGACAGCAGCTGTTTCTTTCAGTCAAAGGGCGATGAACAAGGGAGTGCCATTTTAAAGTGAAGGGTTTGATGTTTAATGAGGATTTGAGGATTGGTTTTCATCCAGAGGCTGTTGGGGTCAGGAATGCAGAGTACAGTTGGTACAGATAACCACACAATCATTAATAAATACATGGCCATGCCCTTGAAGTGCCATAGCATGCATGGCTATGTGCCTTGTATCGGAAAGTGGGACTAATGTAGGTCGTGCTGTATTTATGACAGTGCAGAATCAGTGCTTATGTGATTGTATGGGTTGGACGGTCAATTGTTGAGCAGCATAAGACAGGAATTGATGAGTTTCTGAAGAATGCATTAACTAGGGTTATAGAAGTGAACTTGTCTCCATGAGCTAGAACAGGGGAAGCTCAAAGTGTCTAACGCCTTGCTCCCTCCCTGATGTTTCTGTGCAGTGTGCAGGAAAGCTCTGTCATTATTGTCACAAGTTCTTAAACATTAGGAAGGCGGCATCTGTCTGGTTGAAAGCACTGTGTTTCCCGTTCCCTTCTCCAAAGCTCGTTGCTGGTGTTCTGTCTAGTTTTATCATTTAAGAACTCACAGTAATTTGATACAATTGAGTGTTTTGCTTGGCCGTTTCAGAAACCATTGTAGAGTTTATCACGTGTCTGTGTGTCTGGAGACACTTGCAGGCCAGACCAGGAAGCACAGGAGATTCACTTCCTGAAAGTACATTGGGGAAGGGACAGATGTTTACAATGGACATTAGATTCAAGGTCAATATTACTGGCACCAGATTTTATGTCTCGATACTTTGTTAATTGTTTTCAACTTCCACCAGCTGCCAGAGCATTATCCTGGTCTGGATCAGTACTCCAGTGACATTTGCACAACAGCACCATCTGCACATGGGGACCTATCGGAAACCACACTGAGCACATTATTTCTGTGCTGCTTGACAGCTTTGTCAAAAAGAACTCCCACCAATGCGACTATCGCGACGGGACTGAGGGCGTGGTAAATGGTCAGACTGTAGTCATTCCCTTGTTATGGGACTGGATATAGTTGAGGAACTTTCCACAAGGCCAGGCAGACGTCAGAGTTGGAGCTGGAATGAAACTGCTTCCACACCCACACAGCTTGTTGTGCAGTACAATCTTGATTCCTATTGCAGGAATGGTGTCAGAGCCCATTGCCTTTGTCATATCTACTGTGTTCAGCTGTTTCTTCATGTCACGTGCAGCAAATCGAATTAGTTGAAGACTGGCATCTGGGATTCTGTGGGCATCATGAGGGGGGTGAGGTGGATTATCGACTCAACACTTCTGGCAGAGGATGGTGCAGATTCTACATCCTTGTCTTTTACACTGATGTACAGGGCTAGGGATATTTGTGGAGCCCTCTCCTCCTGTAAGTTGTTTATTAATCCATCGACATTGATGACTGGATGTGGCTTGGCTGCAAAGTTTCGATCTTATCTGTTTGTCTTGGAATAATTTCCCCTTCTCCACCAGATGGTAGTTCTGCTGTTTGTAATGTAACCAGTCAAGTGCGGTAGCTTTAATGGGTTGTCATCAGGTTTAGATACACATGGTTCTGACTCTGGCATGTTCACCCAAACTCGGCATTGAACCATCACTCGGCTTGATGATAATGGTAGAGTGATGGATTATCCTGGGGTAAAAGCTATGGATTGTGATTGAATGCAATTCTGCTGCGGCTGCTGCTGTGATCTACAGCATCACTGATAACCCAGTGTGAGATGCAATATCAGAAAATCAATTCTACTGACTTTCCCCCAGTTCACACCGAGACCCATTCACCCATCAGCCCTGTACTCAGTGATCTAACCTGGTTTCTGACTCGCGAACACATCCAGTTTCATGGTCGCATTCTGCTGAGGGTCTCGCCCTGATGTCACGCCTCCAATTTGTTACATTACTCAGGTATTTTAAATTAGTAATCTGAATCATTGTCTTTCCCGTAATACCATCTGCTGTGTTTGACGCTGTGTTTTACCTCTGTTTTTCTCTCTGACTATGATTAAGACCTCAGTCGTGTCAGCGATGCCAGCCTTATGTCGTTTCAGAGCCAATGAACTTGTGCACTTTGCGTTTTTGTTCCCTTTCCAACGTAAATCACTCTGTGCTGGACAGGGCGTTTGAGCAGATTCGACATACGTCTTTGGAAAATGTTCAAAAACAGAAATTGTTGAAGAAACTAAGCAGGTCTCGCTGCATCTTGTGGAGTGAAAGCTGAGTTCATCTTTCTGGTCCAGTGACCCTTCGACAAAGCTCCCAGTTTCTACAGCAATTTATGCATTTTCATTTCCAGTATCCGTAGTTATTTGTTTAATTGAAAATTTGTGCTGTGCCTATTTATTTCTGGAGAAACTCAGCAGGTCTGCCAGCATCTGCAGAGACAGAGAAACAGAGCTAGCATTTCTAGTCCAGTGTGACACTTCTTCAGAACTGAAAATGATTGGAAACTGGACATTTTAGTCACTTGCCAGAGGTGAGGGGTAGGTGACAGGGAAAAGAGGATGTGACAACAGAAAATCAGGCTTTTAGCAGTGGTGAACGAGAAGATGATGCAAAATGAATTTAAATTAAGATGTGAATAGGGAAAAGGGGTTCTCTCTATTGAGTGCAAGATAAAGAAGACACAACCACATAAGGTCATACGGAGGCCAGGAGGGAGAATGTTGAACATGTGGAATTATATAGATCTGGCTAGGGATACATTTTCACTGTAGAGATCATCACTGCCATCAGACAAAGGAATTCAGGTTCTTGACGGCTTATTGGCACTAGTAAGATTTTCATGCTGCCTTATTATTGTAACATAAAGAAGAAAACAACTAACAGTATGAAGTTTGGGCTGAGTGCTGTTTACCTGTCACTTTTAATATTGTTTCAAATTTACAGTGCTGATCTTTAAATGTTTGTTCTTGAAGTTAAAATCAGATGGAGTGTAGGAGGTTGAGGGGTGACATTATAGAAATTTATAAAATCAGGGGAGGCATGAACAGGGTGAAAAGCCAAGGTCTTTTCCACAGGATAGGAAAATTAAATCATAGCGCCATAGGTTTATGGTGAAAGGGGGAAAATTTAAATGGGAGAAAAAGAAAACTTTTTTATACACAGAGAGTGATGCGTTTATGGAATGAGCTGCCAGAGGAAGCCAGGCAGATGCAAGTACAGCTCCAAATTTGAAAGATAGTTGGACAAACATATGAATATGAACCGGTTAGCGGCATATGTGCCAAATGCAAGCAGATGGGAATGTTTAGTATGGAAAACGTGGCCTGCATGGACAAGTTGGACCAAAGATTGTGTTTGTATGCGATATGACTGTATGAATATAAAAAGCGAAGAAAAGGGTGAAAAGATGTGATGTAAGCAAATCGGCAAGAAATATAAAAACAAGCAGCACGAGCTTTTACATGTAAGAGGAGTTCAAGAGGTGTGTGTGATCTTTGGTATAAAGAAAGTCAGGCAGGTTTATTGAGGACATTTGGTGGGTGTGACTGGAGAACTGGATACAGGTAACAGACAGATAATTTGCACCAGTATTTTACATCCTCCCTCACAGGTGAAGGTGCTGTAAAAATTTCAATGGTATAAACAAAATGGTAATAGGAGGGAAGAACTCTCTCTAACAGAAGGAATAAAGCATTTCTCAAACAGATAAGTCCAAGGGTAAACAGGTCATCAACAATTTAGAGCTGGTTTTAAAAGAAGTGTTCACAGAGTGGTTGGTGGCACTGTGTGAAATACTCCATAATTCTGGATTAAAGGAGTGACCCAGTGAAACTTGAGACCCTCCAATGTGGCGCCTGTCTTCAAGAAACGAGCGAGACTGAAAGCAGGACCCACTTAGCCTCACCAGTATTGCTGGGAATCTGTGAAAGTCTGTTATTAAGGAAGGGACTGCAGAACATTTAGAAAAGCTCCACACATAGTCAGCACGGTCTTGTTAAAGGCGAACTACATTTTGCCTGTAACATCATACAAAGTTTTTCTGGAAATCCATGAGAATGTAACTAGTGGCCTTGATAAAGGGGAACTGGTAGACATGAGGCTTTCCAGAGATTTTCCACAAGATATCACTAAATAAATGTTCTTACGCAAGACAGAAACCCATAGTATGATGGATAATGCATGAGCATGGGATAACACTTGGTAAACACTTAGAAATCGGAGAGTCAGGACTCATCGATCTTTATGAAAAAAATGTATCTACTGGAGTACCACAAATATCAGTCCGATGGCAAGAGCTGCTTACAAGAGCTGCACTCAGCTCCTGGCGGCGGGAGCTAAGTGCAATATATATTCGAGTTTGAGGACGACACTGACAACCATAAGGCAGCTGTTATTAAATGGAGAGAACTCCCAAAAAAGGAGCAGTGCAACGGAGTGGTGTGTTTCTGTGTCTGAAACATAACGTCAGCATGTTGATGCAGAAATATTGGTTCATTAGACTGGTTCCTGGGATGAAAGGATTGAATTATTGAAGACATCAAAAATTCTGAGGCAATTAATTATTGTGGTTTAAATGAATGAGAGTGTCATTACTAAAACGGACAAGATACAGAGGGGACTTGACAAGGTCGGCATTGAGAATATGATTCCACACCAGGACAGAGTCTTGAACTCAGAGATGTAGATACAGAGTAAGGAATATCGATTTCAAATTGAGATTTAAAGAAATGTCTTCTTTCAGAAGGTAGTAAATGACTGGAATTTCCTAACCCCGAGAGTTGGGGAGGTTTGGTCACTGATTGTATTTACAGACGAGGTGGATTGGTTTGTGACATTTCAGCGAGTTGAGGGATGCAAGGCGTTAGCAGGAAAGTGAAGTTGAGCCATGGAGTAGATCAGCCATGTTCTTATTGAATGACAGCGCAGGTTCCTATTTCTTCCGTTCTTATTTATGTTTTTGGAAAATAATTGATTATTTTCCTGGAAATCATGATGTAAAATGTTGCGTTCAGAGACAGCAGAGGATTGTGCGAGTTGACCTTGTGTGGGACATGGGGGCTGTATTCAATGCGATTCTGGGCCTGTAACAGGACCTACATCAGGAGCAGAAGTTACAGAGAGGAGAAGCCTGCAAAGAGGGATTGGGGGAGAGGGGTCACTGCCTGACACAGCCTGGATTTTCTAATACATTTCCCAAACTACACCAAACCATCAGAGTGGCCTCAATCTGCTCCTTCACAGCAGGACCGAAGGGCTGAATGGAATATCAGAACCTAGGGCTGACGGACACGACTGGGCCATTCGGCACTTTGACACTATTCCACCAGTCAATAAGGTCATGGCTCATCTCATTGTGTTCCCAGCTGCACTTTTCTCTGATTTCACAATGATTCACCTGTCTCTGGAAAATCAGACAAAGTCAGCCTCGATATAATATGAAGATTCAGCCCTCCCAATCTTCTGGGTGAGAGAATTCCTACTTGAATGAATTCCCACTTTGTGAATTTCTCCTTACTGTGGTCCTGACTGAGGTTGAAAGGTGTCACTGTTTCCATTTCTAATCCCACTCCTCCACTGCTCACAACAAATCTTATATGTAACCAGGTTGGCAATATGGCTGATGATAAAGGTCTAAGACTGGGTCAGGTTCAGTTATCAGAACAAGCCAGTTGGATTTCTTCATTCAGCTACAAGTAATTAACAGAACTCTCTGAGGAGTATGATGGATATGTGGATAACACTGCGGCCGCACATCACCCAAGGAGCTGGGTTCAATTCCAACCTCAGGTGAGTTTGAACATTCCCCACGTATCTGTGTGAGTTCCCTCTCAATGGTTCAGTTTCATCCCAGAGTACAAAGATGTGCAGCTTAGAGTGGATTGGCCATGCTCGATTGCTCATTGTTGAGAGAATGTCCCCTTCATAGTAACCTCTGTCAGTGTGGGGAAATTGAACCTGCGCTGCTGGCCTCCCTCTGCATCACAAACCAGCCGTCCAGCCAATTGAGTGGGAGACAGTGTAACTGTTACAGACAGAAACAGGAACAGGCAAAGGTTAAGAGAAACTTTCATAACAAAGAAAATGGTACAGTTCAGATAACGGTCCAGATAACAGCTGAGGATAAAAGGTTGTCCGCTCAAAATTGTATTTCATAACGGGACAAGTGTTTTGAAGCAGTGCTTGGCTGAATACAACAAAGTGAGACAAAGTGAACTAGCCAGAATTACTAATTGTGATTCGATATAAAATAAGTGCATTTTTATGCAGGAACCCAGGGTGTTGAATGACTGCAAGTCCCTGCACCTGAAAATGGGAATTCTTTGGAACACTATCTGGAATGTTCCATATTCACAGTGTGTGTGTGTGTGTGCGTGAGAGAGAGAAAGAGAGAGAGAGAGAGAGAGAGAGAGAGAGAGAGAGAGAGAGAGACTGCAGATACTGCACTGAGCTGGTTGGTGAGCTCAGACCATGCTCAGGCCTCCTCTTGGAAAAGAATGGACTCCCTGTTCTAGCCCATTCACTAGGACCTCTCTACCCCTGTTGAAAAACCGTGGTGTTAGTTCCCCTTACCTGCGATACTCGGGGTCAACTGTGCAGGATGGTTCCAAACTGAGGAATTACAACTGTGTGCCCATTGGCCTTTGAAAGATGTCATCAGTGTCAGTGATCATAGAATAGCCAGCGACATCAGTGCGATGGTGAGTCCCTCCAGCCATGTTGGGTTGGAGAATCGGGGTGGCATTGAATGCGAGGAACACTATGAGATTGAGTGGGTAGTTAATGAGGTGAGTTCGATTAAATAGCACCATGAAAGTAGTTCAGTCTCGTACAGACAATTCCCTCTGTCACACTCAATAAAAATGTCACTGAGACAAACTATTGTTAGATTCAGCCCAATGAGTCGAAGACTCTGCTGACCCCACACCCAGTTACCAAGTTGCAGAACAAATTTTCATCTAAAACTCTCCCTCATCTTTATTGACGCCAATATCCCCTTCACCTATTATTCCGAGGAATACTGGTTCATGTTGCAGGATGCTGTAGAAATGTCTTCATTTCAGCATTCTGAAACCTGTGATCTTACATGAAATTGTCGCTCAATCTCCCTTTCGCTTTTTTCCCCAAAGTCCTTTTGATTGTTGGTAGTTAAACTGATTTCCCCGCCATCTCTCTCTGGCTGGAACTAGGGAATACGGACTAGGCAATTTCACTCAGAAACCGTCAAGATTTATTTTTATTATATCACTGATAGTCTTTGCTAAAGAAACTTAACATTATTACCCAGTCTGAACTCAGTGTGACTTCAGACCCACAAAAACATTGTTGGCTCCATTTTGTCTTGACTAATGTCCGTGTAGTCACAGACAATTAGTGATGGACAACAAATGCTGCCCTTGCCCGTGATGCTGACATTCGGAGAAACAACAGCATGGAAGGAGAACTAAACCAAGAAACGGTGAGTGCTAGAGGTCGAAAATAAAATTCTCCAGCGTCTGAAAGTGTTGGAGAATCTCGCAGGTATAGCAGCCTCTGTCAGGAGAAATGCAGGTAACGGTTTGAGTCCAGTGACCCTGCCTCACAACTGAAAGCAAACTGGGAAATGATATTATTAATCCTGGTATCATGGATGGTTGGGTTGGAGAGAGAGGTGGGGGCCAGGTTTAAATTGAATGGATGGAGAAATGGCCAGAAAAAGAGAGAAAATGAAATGAAAAGTGAGCAAAGGGATTGCTGATGATGAACTGAAAGGAAAACAGAATGGCAAGTTATTCTCACATTTCCCCATTTTCCCATATTCCTGAATATCGCGTCCATTTAGATTTGTCCCTGTTTAAAGTGAGTTAGGTTCCCTGTACCACTCTTCTCTGAGTGTGATGACCAAATCCATTAGCAATGCTGGTGCTGCCCTTATAGATGCTGAGATATAGAGAAAGGTAATGTTACATTGTCAACTGCTTCTTTGGAGAGAGGAACTCTTACTGTGGGAGTGTGCAGAGATGCAACGGCTTTCTCAGCCAGGAAGAGAAACTCAGGAGTGGAAATAATTTTCAACACTGAGCGCGTGCACGTTCCGTGTGGGGAATTGACTTATTCCTGTCATTGGAAAATCAGTGGAGTTTCTGTGGATGCTTTATCTCGGGTTTGTATTGTCAGCTGCGGGGTCTGGTGACCCCACTCTATACACTGCATTTACAGAGTGTCTGGGTTCATGGTAAACAAATGGAGATGAGTCTCCACAGAAGGGAAGCGCTATAAATAGGGAGGTGCAGGACAGTGCATTATCTCTCCTGGGATTTCCCGGGACATTTGTCTAAGCTGGACCAGGTGTCTGGTATGAAGCCAGTTTGTTTCAAAATTGAGGTTGTTACTAAGCTGTGTCCCCTCCTTCAGTATACTGTGTAGCCTCACACCAGTGACAGGACTGTGTTGATGTTCATCATAATTTATACTGGATTAATTCTGGAACTTTCCAGGTAGCAGTGAGTAACATATCCATCATCACCGGAGTGCACTCCTCCGATATATTCACTGGCTGACAGAACCCATCTGTCCGCTGAGAGCAATATATTGCGTCCATCTCCCTGAGGAAGGTACAGAAAGAAACTTCCAGAAATACAAGGGAACAGAGTGACTGGTGAAAATGGGGAACAGCAGGAAATTATAATTAATAAAAGGTACGTCTTTCAAAACCTCATTGAATTCATGGTTGTTATATTGCTGCATCTGATGAGCTACATCCCAGAGTATTGAGGAGTGGCAGAAGAGCTAGTGAAAGAATTACTGATTATTCTTCAAAGCTGGTTAGGTTCTGGAAAGGATCCTCCAGACTGGAAAGCAGCGATTGTAAACCTAAATGTTTAAAACAGGACGGAGAGCACAAACAGCAAACTAAACAGTGGTTAGCTTGATGTAAGCTGTGAGAAAAATATTGTAACCGTTTGTAAGGAATGTGACAACTCGACACTTGGAAAATAATATCATGATTCAGTAGAGTCAATCTAGATTCAGGAAGGGGAAATGATCTTGATCTTTGATAAACCTGCTGGATATTGTGGAGGTTGTCCGTTGTGACATCGACAATTGAGAACCAGTGGAAATGAAGTATTTGAATTTTCAGCAGACGTTTGTCTTGGTTGAATACAGGTGAGTAGAGAATGTTAGAGTCCATGGGTAGGCAGGGGTGAATACACCGAATGTATTAAAAGTTGGATAATCGAGAGAATGAAGAGAGTAATATAATTATTTGGAGTGAAGGCTTTGGGGTATCAGAAGGATCAGTGTTTAGGCAATAGCTCTTCGCAAGATCTAAAATATTTCGGATATGAACAACACATATCATCATTCACATTTATGCTCATTAAATAGTGAGAGGTTGGGAAGTGCGGGATGTGCTTGGCCATAAGTCACAAACAGAATTTTTACGCAGTAGGAAGTAAATGATATGTGGCTCTTCATGCAAAATGATAAAAGTACCAGAGTAAATGTATCTTTCCCAATGATAGTGTTTTGTTGAGAGACTGTTCGATGTATTGCGTACAGGTTTAATCAGACTAAACCCTGGCATGATGTTACCATGAGGATAATCTGAAGAAACTTGTGCTTAATAAAATGTGTTAAGGTGCTTGTGAGTTTATATTTTAAAAAGTGATGAACCACATTGAATGCTGAAGGTACAAAATTACTTTATTAAAGGAATGCCCAGGCAAATTCACATTTCCTATGCATTGGACTGCAAATATATCCACTGTAAATATATTGGCTGGTGCCTGTTCTAGTCGAGGAGAGATCTGCACGGTAACAGCATGTCGATTGTGGTTTTTGAAGGTGGTGGAGGTGGGAGGTTCAGCAGGTTACAGTATTGCAAACGGACAACGCAGCAGAATCATCTAGCCTGCGATAAGAAACCATGCATCATTCTCCCTCAATACTAACTTCACGAGAAAAATGGGTGATGGGAGATGTGACCAATAGCCAACGGTGCAAACATTCAATCCAGTCCAGTAGTTTTTGTGAACTGAAGGAACCATTCTGAAAAGGGTTAAATGGAGCTGTTTGTTCAGTGACTGTGATTGATGCCAGTCTCCATGGATCCGAGTTGTGTCACTGGATGTTTTCCGTCTCCTATTAGTAAGGGGCCACTTGCAATGGTTTATGCCATTGTAGTAGCAGGTGCATCAACTCCAACGCTCAAAGGGATCAGCAGCTGCAGAGACAGAAAAAGGAGATTTAAACATCTGAGAATAGTCTGGAATGATCCATTAATGGATCAGAATCTGAGAACATTAGACTGGAATGCTGCAACAATGGACAGGAGTTTATCCGATGGTCTTTTCTATTTTTCCTGGTCTTGGTCAACATTACCATATCGGATATTAGGTGCACTGATGATTATCCAGGCGGGTTACTATCCTATCCTCGCTATTGTTGGTGTTCCTGGTAAGTTTCTTCATCTCTATCCATTTATTAATCTCTTCAACCATGGCGAACTTCGTTGCTATTTCTGTTATCTATATTCGACAAAGACGGAAACTATTGTCTTCAGTTTCAAATGCAAATTCCATTGGTTCCCCACAAATTTCAGAACCGCCCACACCCCCGCCCTCACAAACATCGGAGAACGAGACTGTTTACAATACCGAATTTAAATAAATGAAATTCATTTATGTCTAGTTATTCTATCCATCATAAAATCTATCCACTACCAGCTCGATTATATGCCCAGTCACCATCTTGGCTTCAAACTGACGCTTAATAAACCATTATCTATGCTTTGGTAAAATTCAGTCGTTACGGTTCCACCTCTCCTCTAAGCACTCTTTCAGTTGCAAATATTTCGATTACAACTTTGTTCTTGTCTCTAAAATAATATAATCACACGAACACTCTCTCAGAGCAATAATGTCGGAAGAAATGTAATTCAGATGCACAGGTTATTACACAGATAGACACTGTTCCATATCCTACCACAGACGATGTCAGAAAGAAAATACAAAAGACAGGAATTGGAAATAACAACCATAACACTTCCCGCATTTTGTCTATATGTTTATCTATTTCACTGATGTCCTTTGGTAAACAGATCTTGTGTTATTATCTGGTCTGGCTTAAGATTGATGTGAGACCCACAGCAATGTGCTTGGTTCTGTACTGCCTGAAAGAATGACCTCGCAGTAAATGACATTTGATTAGGTCAACAAATGCTGCCCCTGTCAGCGATGCAGACATTCCAAGTAATAACGAAATTAAAGGTTAAATAAAGCAAAGAATGATGCAACAGATCAGAAACAATAACGAACGAGAAAGTGACAGACAAACTGAGCAGATGTGGCAGCCCATCTGCCACATCTGGTCGACAGAAAAATAGAATAGGCAATTCGATTCTAATGACCATATATCAGAACTGAACACAGTTGGGAAATAGCGTGATTGATGTTGGTGACACCAACATCTGTTATGAAGGGGAGAAGGACTGAGTTGAATAGTTGGAGAAAGAGAGAGATAGAGTGAAAGAAGCAAACAAAGGGATTGTTGATGATCAGCTGGGATGGAAATAAAAAATGAAATTAAACCTTACTTATGTTTCTCCTGTTCCCATATTACTGATAATTATGACCATGTAAGGTATATGTCAAAGTTCCTGTTTAAAGTTATTTATGTCTGTTTTTCTCTCTTCCCTGAGTGTGATCATCTTCCTTTATTCATGAATGGGATGCTGGGCCAACATTTAATTCCCTTTCCTCATTGTCCTTGAGAAGGTTTTGGTGAGCTGCCTTGCTGACCCACTGCAGTCCGTGGGCTGTAAGTAGTCAGTGCTGAGGTCCATGCGGTTTCATTTCTTTTGGCTTTGAAGTGACTGATATAACTGAGTGGCTGGCTTGGCTATTTCAAATTGCAACTGAGAGTTAACCACATTGCTGTGGGTCTGGAGTTACATGTAAGCCCGACCAGCGGAAGATTGTAGATTTCCTTTCTGCAGGGCATGAGGGTGCCAGGTAGGACAATCAACAATGGTTTCATTGTTTCATTTGATTCTTAATTCCTGATATTTTATTGAATTAAATTCCCAACATTTGCCATTGTGGGATTCGGCTCCGGTGTCTGGGTCATTACCTGATTCCCTGTATTAATATTCGGAGACAATACAGCTAGATCATCGCCTCCTCAGTATCTCCCATCAACTCCAATGGCATCAATGATGTTGTGGTTGATGTGACTTTGCTTCATAAGGCAAATAAATGATTGGCAAAAAATGTCATCCTTCGCATTTTGTATTTATGAGAAGGCGAGATGATGGGAAGTGCTATTGGTGAAAAGGAGCTGGATGTCCTTGATCATGAGGCACTAACAGAATTCCTCCAAACAGTCGGGTACTGGCAGGTGGGACTAGATTGGGTTGCGATATCTGGTCGGCATGGATGGGTCGGTCCGAAGGATCTGTTTCCATGCTGTGCATCTCTATGACTCTATGACTCAGCAAGTAATCAGCACAATAATGAGTAGTATCGTTCATTACAAAATGATTAAAGTATAAGTGTGAAGATACCATCCTGCAGTTGTGGAGTGTACATGAGACAGTATTTTCTTTCATTTATAATCAATGATCTCCGACTCCAGAGAGACGGTGTAATGGAATTTCACCAGCCTAATCCCTGCAGTGATGGTACCATGAGGAGAGTGTGAAGGAAATGAGTTTTTAATCTGTAACGCTACAAAAAGAATGAAAAGAGTTTGCATTAACACTGGAGTATTATGAATCAACACTCATTATTTCCAAAACAAAATACGGATAGCATTAGATATAACATGTTTTCCATGATCCGTGCCTTCACATTTGGACAAATGTATAGATAGGAAAAGTTTAGAAGGATATGGACCAAGTGCAGGGAAATGGGGTTTGCATGGATGGACATTTTGATCAGCATGAACCAGTTTGTGATAATGGGCCTATCTCTGTGCTGTGAGATTCTATGACTCGATGATAGTTTACAGAGCCCCCATGTTGATTGAGAGAGAGCTCCAGGTTCTGAATGAAGTCTCATCATCTGGATGTACAGTTGGTATATGACCCTGTATTAAACGCCATGTTGTTCACAAATCTGTCATCAGCCACATTCTGATAGTATTAGCCATTCCCATCAGCTTATGACTTCCATCCAGAACACTAGCCTGTCTTCTCTGACTTCTGTTTTGCTAAAAGCTGTTCATTGTCTTAAGTAGACTCTGTCCTTGATGTTTTTCAGAGGGTCAATAAAATGGGGCCAGGCTGCGATCAGTCTAGTTTGGTACAGACACGAAAGAGATTTTCAGAGGGCTTTTATTTATATGTAAACAGGTGAAACTACATGGCAAAGTTGTCATGCTTTCGATGTAACCTGTATAATGAACGGGGAGTGGTCAGCTCTTTTAGCTGAGCTAGCTGAGTTGAGCTGAGCTGAGCAGTTTTCAGTTGAGTCTTGAATTGGGAAGTTCAACAGGGAGCTGTGTGGAAACTCTCTCTCTTTTCTGCCATTCAGCTTCAACCTGGAAGCATGCATTCCATTATAACGTTTTTTCAAGGAAGTTTGATTATTGGGACTATTGTGTGTATTTGGAATAGCATAATTAAGTCTAGCTGGATAGGTTGAATTCTGTCGGGGTTCTTTATTCTGTTTTTGTGTTTCATTGTGTAACTTTGTGAATAACGTTTTTGTCTGATTTAAAATCACCCTAGCTAAATTACTCCGGGTAATTTTCATTGGATAATGACCAAAACAAACTGCGAAGTTATGCTCAGGGCTGCTTGCTTAAGAATGTTTTGAGTGGTCTCGCCTCGTCCATAACAGACTGGGGGCTCATTGCTGGATTTTCAACAGCGAGTGGGAGGTGCTAGTGTCTTTAATTTGGGTATTAGTTTGATTGGGTTGACAAAGCTTCGAATAGTAATGGCAATTTCAGTCGCCAAACGTTTCCTGAGTCTGCATGCAATGACTTTGGAAATTTTACGAAAAGTGAATAAGACCAAGTTGCAAGAATTAGCAGAGAAGCTGGAATTGGAACTGATTGCTTCTGTAAGGAAAGGAGAGATAATTACAGCAGTAGCTCGTCAATTAAACTTACTGGAGAAACCATCAGAATCAGAGATGGCAAGAATTCAGTTGCAAATTAAACATCTTGACTTAACGTCGAGAGGTAAGGAAAGGGCACCAAAATGAAACATTTGACTTTCGATAAAATGCAGTGTGTGTGTGTGTGTGTGTGTGTGTTGGGGGGGGGGGGGTGGGGGCGGGAGTGGAAGAGAGCAGGAGAACAGAGAGTAAAAAAATTGGTAAAAGACAGAGCAACAGGGGAGAGAGAAAGAGACAGCTTTTGAATAGCCAAAACTGACACTTAAAAAGGAAAGTCAGTGTAAAAGGCTGGAGATAACGGCTGAGGGTGCGCTTAGTAAGGAAGAGAGTGAGGATCAGCAAGCCACTGGTAGTCAGAAGTCTAGTGAGAATTTGTTTGTGTATGTTCAAGCGTTGCCTCAATTTGATGAGAAGAATGTGATGCACTTTGCAT
This sequence comes from Chiloscyllium plagiosum, assembly GCF_037043375.1. Lineage (NCBI taxonomy): Eukaryota > Metazoa > Chordata > Chondrichthyes > Orectolobiformes > Hemiscylliidae > Chiloscyllium > Chiloscyllium plagiosum. The sequence continues at coordinate 58,940,506 of NW_028270184.1, read as the reverse complement.
CTCATTTGAAAAGTTGGCTAAACAAATGCAGTGACCAGGGGCATTGCGGGTTTTGTTGATCCAAACCAAATGTGTAGGTAGGGCTGGTGAGGTATCAGAGGAGGTATCTGGGGAGTACGAGGAGGTTAAAAAAAAACATTTTGTCTGCATAGGCAACCTTTCAGGAATCCAATGAGGAATCCTGATCAAAACTACACTGAGTTTGTAAGGATCAAACAGACTAATTTCGATAGTTGGATATGAGCTTTAAAATTCGAACAAAGTTATAATGCCCTTAGAGAGGTTAGTACTTGGAGGAATTCAAAAAAATCACTGCCTGAAGTAGTGCAAACTCAGGTGGAAGAGCAGAGAGTGTAAGCAGCAAGGTTAGCTGCTGAAATGGCTGGTGATTATGAACTGGTCCATAAACTTGGTTTGGCTTCCAGAACCAGTTCTGGTTTCTGAGGGACAGAAATTGGAGCAAAGAGATATCCTCACGTGCAAAGGGAAAGGAAAATCTCAGTGAAGATCATAAGGATAATTTACCACAGTAATAAAGAAAACCTTGAGGGGGGATAAAGAAGTTAAAATACTATGGTGTATTCATTGTAATAAAGTGGGCCACACAAAATCACAGTGTTGGTGAGGTGGGAGAAAACCAGATGTAGGACAACTAGACAAGGCTGGAGGTTTTGTTGGACTCGTAAGAAAACGCGTAAGGGAAGTTAGGCAACTGCCTCAGAGTGTACAAAATGATCAGTGGACGTGCCAATTCTGCATAATAAACTTACATGAAAGGGTAAAGTTTATTCACATAGGCCAGGAGTAATTGGTAAGGAGGTTCCAATATTAATTGACACAGCATCTTTTCAATCTGTAATGCTGAGGGGTGAGGCTTTATGCACTCTTGAGAGACTATTACCAGAAAATGTGCTGGTAACAGGAATTCATAGCGAGGCAAAAAGTGCTCAGTTATTTAAAGTGAGGCTGGAGAGGCCAGAGAAGAGTGGAGAATGTGTGGTAGGAGTACTGGACCCCTAACTCTCAGCTCCCGGAATAAAATTTGTCCTTGCAAATAATATAGCTGATTCACTGGTAGGCATGATGCCTACGCTAGTTGAAAAGCCAGTGGAGATGCAGGTAACTGAAGACCTGGAAAATGTTTAGCCAGGAATTTCCCCTGATTGCGTGATCAGAAGATCACAGATACACGGGTTTAAGCAGACAAAAGGCACAGATAAGGAAGCTGACGTAGAGTTATCTGAAAGTTTCTTTTTGATCTGATAAGTGGAACAGAGAAGGAGCAAGTTGGAAAACATGAACGTATTTTTAGCTCTGCTAAGTTGATTGAATTACAGCAGAAAAATGAGGAGTTTAAAAAGTTATATCTAAAGATATTTAACAAGAAAGAGAATGAATGCATTCCTGTGTGTTATTACTTAACAAATGATGTCGTAATGCGGATATAGAGATCAGCACACACTGAAGCAGGTCAGACGTGGACAGAAATTCATCAAATTGTTTTGCCTGTTGGGTATAGAAAGGAGGTGCTGCGAGTGGCACATGAGCGACCACTTGGAGATCATTTCGGGGTGAGGACAATACAGGCTGAAATACAAAGCTATTTTCACTGGCCTGGACTACACAAAGATGCAGTTGAATATTGCCAGACGTCTCAAATATGTCACACAGACAGTAATAAAACCTGCAACTTTAATACCGATTCCAGCATTTGAGGAACCTTACACAAGAGTCTTGAGAGATTGTGTAGGTCCCCTGCCTCAACCAAAAAGTGGGAATAAGTGTTTATTAACAATAATGGATGTGTCCACTAGATTCCCAGAGGAAAAACCATTATGCAGCATTACAGCTAAAGGAGTTGTAGAAAAAAAATGCTTATTTTTTAACTAGGTACAGACTACCAATAGAGATCCAGACAGATCAAACCTCACATCTGAACTATTCAAGCAGTTGATGGATAACTTAGGAAAAAAGAAATTCAAATATACTACGTAGTATTCGGAATCACAGTGAGAATGAACGAGATGGTATCAAACAGTGAAGAAAATGTTGAGGGTTTATTGTCAGGATTATCAAGATGAATGCGATAAGGAAATTCAGAGATGCACGGAATGAATTGACCACATTCAGACTATTTGCATTAATTTGTGGGCATGAAGTAAAAGGACCATTACTATTGGTTAACAAGAAATTAATAAATCAGAATTCAGAGACCACCCATTTGAACGATGTGTCAAATTTTAGGGAACGCTTAAATAGAGCTGGAGAGTTGGCTAGACAGCATTTAAAAGTATTGCAGCGTGCAATGAAACAGCAAGTGGATCAGAAATCACAAATTCGCAATTTTGCAATTTGGAATAAGGTGTTGGTGTTACTTCCAGTAACAGTTGAATCTTTAGAAGCAGGTTTTAGTGTACCTTATCAAATTTGGAAGAAATTGAATGAGGTGAACGACTTGGTACGGACTCCAGACAGGATGAGATCTCACAGAGTGTGTCATGTGAATATGCTCAAAAGGTATTTTGAAATGGAAGAAAAGCAAGAGGAGAAGGTGTTAATGATTACAGCACAGAAGGAAGAACGAAGTTCAGAGGATTCTGAATTGGACATTCCTCAAATCAAATTGAACAATGAGAAAGTTGTCAAAAATTGGGATAAACTATTGTGTTACCTTACACAAGAAAAGCAAAGTGACCTGAAAGAGTTATTACGATATCGTGGAGAGATATGTGGCAATAAACTGGGTAGTACGAACATAATTGTGCATGATGTAGACACAGGGGATGCTGTTCTGATTAAGCAACATCCTTATCAGCATGACTGTTCAAAATTGGCACAGGTTCAGAAGTAGATAGAGCGCACACTCCAAGATGTCATAATCGAAGTGAGTTACAGTGACTGGAGTTCACATATAGTCATGGTACCAAAGCCAGAAAGTACCCAATGGCCATGTGTGGACTATCACAAAGTCAATGCCGTTACAAAGACCGATGCATATCCAATTCCATATTTGGAGAATTGTGTCGAAAAACTGGAAGAAGCTACTTACATTTCTAAGTCGGATTTGCTCAGAGGCTACTGGCAAGAACCTCTGCCAGATAGAGCGAAGTCAATTTCGGCTTTCATACTGCCAAATGGACTATATTAGTTCAAAGTTGTGGCATTTGTTATGAAAAATGATCCAGTCACGTTTAAGGGACTGATAATAAGGTCATTTCCAGATTACCCAACTATGTAGTGTACATTGATGACCTGGTGGTTTTTCGTCACTCATGAACTGAACATTTACAGTATTTATCGGACTTGTTCAATTGACTTCAGAAGGTAGGCTTGGTGGTAAACCTAGCTAAAAGTGAATTTGAGAAAGCCCAAGTCACGTTCCTGTGTCACGTTATTGGACATGGACGAATGACCCCATGAGATATGAAAATGTAAGTAGTTGGGGAATGTTTCACACCGTCGACAAAAAGAAATATGCAGTGCTACGGTTCCTGGGATTGACTGGATTTTACTGAAAGTCTGTGCCAAACTTTAAGCTGTGTGGCTGCTCCACTCACCGAATTGACAAGAGCAAGAACTCTCAGTGGACAGAGGACTGTCGAAAGGCATTTTACAGCTTAAAAACTGTGTTAACCACTGCCCCCAGTATTAGCTACACTAGATTACATGAAGCCTTTCAAGGTGGCTATCGATGCCAGTGATGTAGGTATTGGTCCGGTGTTGCTGCAGGAGGATGATGAGGGAATAGAAAGACCCATCGGGTATTCTTCTCGGAAGTCGAACGTTCATCAACAGAAATGTTCAACGGTGGAGAAAGCGACTTTAAACTTGTTGTTGGCATTACACCAGAACAGTTGTTTATATCACCAGCAATGCAACTGAGACAATCGTATACACTGATCACGACACATTGACATTTGTAGAAAATATTAAGGACAAAAATATCAGATTGCTAAGATGGAGCTTGTTGCTGCAGCCATTCAATCTGACCATTGTGCATGTGGCAGGTCGTGAAAACGTGAAAGCTGATGAGTTATTGAGACTCGAATTAGATATTGAGGTGTTCGATGGTGGGTGTACCGCGGCCTGAATTTGCATAGGTTTGTGTTTGAATGTTTACAGTTAGTATAGTGTATCTGTCTGTATTGACACGACTAACTGGGTTTGAAGGGTTAAAAATGCAGCCAGCTTTTAGCATCGATGGTTCTTTTTTTAGGGGGAGGACACATATCACAAAGTAAGTCCCTTTTTGTCTAAAAGCTGTTCCTTGGCTCAAGGAGACTCTGTCCTTGTTTTTTTTTTCCAGAGGTACAATAAAACGGGGCCAAGCTCCGATCAGTCTGGTTTGGTACAGAGATGAAAAGTATTTTCAGAGGCCTTTTTGTTTACATGGAAACAGATGAGACTTCAGGCCAAAGTGGTCATGCTTTATAAGTGACAAGTATAATGAACGGAGAGTGGTGAGCTATTTTTGCTGAACTAGCTGAGCATAGCTGTTTTCAGTTTAGTTTTGAACTGGGAAGTTCAACTGGGAGCTGTGTGGAAACTCTCTCTCTTTTCTGACCTTCAACTTCAACCTGGAAGTTTGTGTTCCATATATACTGGTTTTTATTGGGGGTTTGTGCATTGGGACTATTGTATATATTCAGAATAGAATAATTAAGTCTAGCTGAATAGGTTGAATTCTGTCATGATTCTTTATTCTGTTCTTTGAGTTTTACTGTTTAATTTTATGAATAAAGTTTTTGTCTGTTTTAAAATCTAGTAGTCAACCTAGCTAAATTACTCCAGTAATTTTCATTGTGCACTTACCGAAACAAATTGCAAAGGTATGCTCTGGCCTGCCTGCTTAGAAATGTTTTGAGTGGTCTAGCCTAGTCCGTAATATCTCGGAGATGGAAGGTGCCTCCTTGGGACTTGATACAAACCAATCACTTTCCCTCCTCATGGTCAGCAAACCACGTTAACATAGCACGTGTGTACCATTAGCAATGGGGCCAGGAGGAACAACGTGGAGCAGTCTGTCTATGCAGTCTATGCCTCATTTGTCGTGTTGCAGCAACAATGATATCCTCCTATTTCAGTGTAACAGTTTGGAGGGGCTGTATGGCCTCTTCTGTTCATGTGTCAGTGTCTCGAGGGACTGAATGTCTTCCTCCTGGCCAGAGGGAAGGCATTCAAAGACTCCAGTGGGAAGCCCGTGGTGCCCGCCTACCAAGACGTTGTGCTGACTAGACTCGATATCCCTGAGTTATAGGAGACAAACGGAAGGCTGAAAAAACACTGCAAGCTATGCAGCATCATGAGCTGGGAAAGTAATCATTTCAGGTATAAATATCCTTTAGAACTGGGTTGGTGGATAGGGGAAGCTGCAGATAAAGAGGGAAGGGTAGTTGGGGTGGGGAGATCGGGGGATGGTGAGTTATGGATATGTGGACATAAGTGGTGGGTGCAACCTGGTTAGGCGATGGGAGTGATGAATCCGGTTGCGAGCTGAAAGGTAGGGTCGTTAGGTGGAATGTAAGACCTCCCAGTCACTTTCTATTTCAATTCTATTTCCCAATCCCTTTCCGACATTGTCATCCTTGGCCTCCTCCATTGCCACAATGACCCAAATCATAATTTGGAGGAACAAGATCTCATCTGTCACCTGTGCAGCCTACACCCCGGGGACTCAACATTGAATTCTCCAATTTCAAATAACCTCTCTTCAAATCCCCCGATTCCCTTCCCAGGATCTCCCCTCCATTCCATTCCTCTGAGCAGGCTTTTGCCCAGCTACCAACAACAACTTGCTGATACCCTTCATCTGTGTTCACTTATCCCCCACCTCGCCACCTCAGCCTTCTCCTCCCTCACCCGCCACTTTATCTCTAGACCGCCTTACTCCCACCCACAGTCCTGACGAAGGGTTATATCCAAGGCGTTCACTTCACAACGTCTTGATGCTGCCTTGCTTATTCTGTTCTTCCAGCTTTCTGCGTGTGTACTTTGGATTCCAACACATATTGTTTTTTAAAATTGTCTCCTTGTGTAATTTGCAGGAGTGAGAGAACGCATTGCGCCACTTGTTATCCAACAGATCAGATGGGCGGAATGGCTTTCTTATATTACTGTGAAACCAGCTAGAGTTCCTGAAGGAGTTCCTATTTTTTGTTCACCGTGGAAATGTTTAGTGTCCAGCAATGCTTTTGATTCATGTTACCTTTACATTAACAGCACAAGCTTGAATGTTGTCCAGATTTGATACCTGAGTACCTTAGGAGGCGACTCATTGTTCTGAACATTGTATAATCTTCAAAGAACATCCCCACCTCTGATCGTATGACGTGAGGGAAAGACATTGATGAAGTAGCTGAAGATGTTTGTGTCGAAGAAGCTACCCTGAGGACTGCCCACAGGGATATCCAGGGACTGGAAGGATTGATGTCCACCAGCCCCATTGTGTTCTGAATGATTCAACCAGTGGGGAGTTTACAACTGATTCCCATCAAGTTCAATTTTGTTCAGTCTCCTTGACATCTCGCTCAATCAAATACGGCCATGATATCAGGGCCAGTCACTTTACGCTGTGTTCATAAATTCTATCCATGTCAATAGGCCAAGGTATATGTGTGGGGAGTGTTTCCTTCTCTCAGGCGGTAGTGACGGTTGCAACCAGACAGTTGAGGAGGCCAAATCACTGAAATGTTTGAGGGGTTCGAGTGGGTGTCAGTGGATTTTGACCCATAAGAGAATCGAGGGCTACAAAGAATTGGGCATGAAAGAGAAATTGCGGCCGAGTGCAGATCAGCCCTTACTTACTGAATGGAAGGGCAGGCCTGAGGGGCTATGTAGCCTGGTTTATTCCAGTATGCCCCATAATCCAGTCACTTCGTGGCCTCTTCCATTTCCTGTGTTACTGACTTCAGGTTACTGAATAGACTGATCCTGCTGCTGTGTAACTGGATAATCGTGCTGCATGATCTGGTTACAGTTTTATAGGCCCGAGGGGCTTATTGGCCTCCTCCTGTAATTGTATATCAGGCTCCAGGGGCTGAAAAGCCTCATTCCGTTCTGGTGTAATTGTAATCCATATTGACTAAATCTACTGCCCTTTGAGAAAGTGAGCTCTGCAGATGCTGGAGATCAGTGTCGAAAAGTGTGGCACTGGATAAACATGGCAGGTCAGGCAGCATCAGAGGAACAGGAGAATCGATGTATTGGACGTTCCTGATAAAGGGCTTATGTCCGAAACATAGACTCCCTAACCTCTCGAATGCTGCCTGACCTGCTGTGTTTTCCAACACCACATGTTTCCACGTCTACTTCCCTACCCAAGTCAATCTTCCTGGTCACTTCATCCAATTACATTAAGAAAATTATCAAGCACAAACTTGCTCGCACAAAGCCACACTTACTATTCCTTAGCAAAGCCTGTCTTTCTAAATGCATGTAAATCTTACCCCTCAGAACCTTCTCAAGTAACTTACCTACCACGGATGTTCAACCTACGGGTCTATAGTTCCAAGGCATTTTTGTTCAGTTCTTCTTAAATAAGGGCACAACATTTGCTATCCTCCAGTCTTCCGGGACATTACCTGTAGTTAATGATGATCAATATTATAGGTCAGGGTCCCCGAAAATTCTTCTGGAGCCCCTTGAGGTGTTCTTGGATATATCGGGTAAGGACCATGAGATTTATCCACTTTCAAACATTCTAGTACGTCCAAAACCTCGTCTATTATGACATGGATCGTCCCTAAGATATCACGACTAACTTTCTCAAATTCTCAAGTCATCATGTCTTTCTCCACGGTAAACATAGAGAAGAAGTTCCACATATACTTGTCTACATTGGTCTTCCAGTGGTCCTATTTTCTCTCCAGTTATTGCTTTTTCTTTTAATATGTTTAAAGTACCTTTTTGGATTCATCGTAAACTTCTCAGCCAAACTCTTTCTTGCCCCCTTTTCACCCGACTGATTTCTTTCTTCAGTAAACTCCGTTATCTCTTATATACCTCCAGGGATTCCCTTGATCCCAGCTGCCTGTACCTGAGCCACGTCCCGAGTTCGAACCTGTGGACCAGTTTTGTCCCTCTCCATAACTATTTGAAAACTAATAGAAATAGGTTAATGGTTCCAAAGTGCTCCCCCCACTATTAACTCATTTACCTGTCCTGTCCTATTTCCGAAGAAAATTTCGAGTTTTGTCCCTTCCCGAGTAGGACACTCCGTATACTGCTTGAGGAAACTTTCCTGACGCATTTAACAGATTCTATCTCATCAAATTCCTTAATGCTCTGGCCGTTCCAGTTTGTATTAGAAAAATGAAAATCCCCTACTGCTCATGCAGGTCTCCCCTCTCTCCGTGCATATTTGTTACTCTCATTCCTGTTGACTCTTTGGGGTCCATATTACAACCCCAATCACTTCACCATTCCATTCCTATTTCTTAACTCCACCTACAAAGCCTCACTGGGTGATCCATCAGTTATTTTATCTCTGATTACTGCTGTGGTACTCCCCTTAATCAGAAATGCAACACCCCCTCCCCTCCTTCCACCATCTCTGTTTTACCTAAAGCACCTATTCCCTAGCACATTAAGCTGCCAGTCCTATCCATCACGAAGCCATATTTCTGAAATGGCTATAATATCCCAGTCCCACCTACGTATCCATGCCCTGAGTTCATCGGACTTACCTGTCAGCATTCTTACATTGAAACAGATGCAATTTAATCTAAAATGCATTACTTTCTCTCTGTCGTTTTCCAGCCTAACCTTACTATTTCTATTTACTCTGTCTCCTTCCACTTGCCTCCCTGCTCTTGAGGATATGACCACCTGCTAATCTAGTTTAAAACCTCCCTTGTAACCCTAGCAAAACTGGCCGCCAATATATTGGTATCCCCTCCAGTGCATGTCTCGGACATTAATTCCCCCTCTCAGGAGATTACCACTGTCAAGGTTTTTTTTTTAAATGTTTCTCCTATCTCTCTGTAATCACGCTGCAGGACCTCGTCCCTATTTCTACGGGTAACATTTGTGTCAACGTGTATAATGATTTCTGGCTGCTCGCCGTCCCCATTGAGAATGTTCTGCAGCCACTTGGAGACATCCTGGTCCCCAGCACCTGGGAGGTAGCCCACCATCCTGGATTCCCGTTTGCGACCACAGAATCTCTGATCTGTCCCACTAGCAATCGACCCTCCTATCTTTAACGTCCTGTTTACCTTTACCCTTTCCCGCTGTGTCCCAGAGCCAGTGGTAGTACCACCAACCTGGCTACTACTACTTTCCCCTGAACGGTCATCTCCCCAACAATCCTAACTGGTCTACTTGTTTTCGAGGGGAATGGCCACAGGAGATTCCTGCACTCCCTGCCTACTCCTTTTGCCAATGCTGGTGGTTGCCCATCGACTCTCAGCCTGGAACATGACAGGAAACAAGGAACGACTGTTGGATTAAATTGTGTTTATTTAAATACAACAGGACTGACAGGTAAGGCTAATGAACTCAGGATGATGAACGTTGGACTGGTATATTACAGTCATTAAAGAAACGTAACTAGGGGGGTGTCCATGAATTTGTCAGTATCTCGGATGACTCTGAGTGCATCCTAGATTAAATTACCTACAGTGTGGAAACAGGACCTTCAGTCCAACAAGTCCACACCGACCGACCGAAGAACAGCCCATCCAGACCCACTCCCCGACACGCAACACCACGGGTCATTTAGAATGACCAATTCACATTAACTGCACATCTTAGAACTGTGTGAGGAAACCGCAGCACCCAGAGGAAACATATGCAGACACGGGGAGAATGTGCAAACTCCACACAGACAGTTGCCCGAGGTAGGATTTGAACCCTGGTCGTTGGTGCTCTGAGGCAGCAGTGCTAACCCATGAGGCACTGTGTCGCCGAACATTGCTCCCGAACATGGTCCATCAGGAGCTGAAGCTGGATGCAGTTTCCGCATGTGTAGCCATCAGCTCCCTGAGCTCCCACATCCCACAAGAGGAACTTGCGACTGTGCTAACTGCCATTTGGACTGCTGTAACAATAAAGTTAAAATGACTTTATTTGAGTTTAACTGTACATTTTGCTGAGCTGGAGCTGTCCAAAGCCTCTCGTGTCAAAGACTTTCTGCTTATTCTGCTACCAACGGCATGTCTCTCTACCCCTCCACATTTGATTTTCGTCAGGGAAGGACGGAGACACGACATTGCTGTAGCGTTCAGGCCTTCAGCACTCCTTGACACCTGGCCCCTGACTTGCTGCTCCCAGTGCAGGTCGCTGCTTGGCCTTGGAGGGTGTCTTGCTGAGGTCTTCCTTCTCGTAGTGGAGACTATGTCGATGCAGATCCTCACCCTGACAGGCAATCCGTGTTATTGCAGTCCTCTCGTACTATCTGTCTATTAGTATCGCGTTTATGAATACGTTGAATCCCTCGATTGCATTCCAAACTGTGACTCACTCCATAGTGAGAGAGATAATGGTCTTGTGAATACAGGGCTATTAGAAAAGAACACCATTAGACATAGGGGCAACAATATGTCTATCCTCTCACTGAGTCTGCTTTTCCTTCGATTAGGTTATATTTATTTTGTTAATCCCCCATTTCAATTTCCTGTGATTTCCCCTTAACACTTTTATAAAAGCCTGTCTTCCTAAGCCTTGAAGATATTTAATGATCTAGCCTCAACAGCCCTCCGAATTTTCTTCAATTCTTTCCCTCTCACTGATGTGAGACTTGGTCTTTAATCTGGTGATTTGCCCACTCTATCTTGCATAGAATTCCAATTCTTCCTCATCTCCTGTATCAATTTGCTCAAGGGTCAAACGGTCACTCTCCCTGAATCCAGGAACTGCTTCTCCAAACTGAAAACCGATTCGGAGGATTTGTTTAACATATTCTCTGGCTCTGTGAACAGGCTGTCCCCTTAGTCGCCAACACTCCCATTCATTCCCACTTTACTCTCTTCCCCTTAATAAGCCAAAAAAAATGACTTTGGATTCTTGCTAATCTTACCCGCTAATGTTTTATCACCCCTCCTTCTGCTCTTCCACTGACTTTTTACGTTTAGCCCTACGCTTTCTATATTCTTTTAGGGCCTTCATTGACCTGCTCACTCGATACCTACTTTAAGCTTCTCTTTCATTTACATCCTATTCGAAATTTGTGTCGACATCTGAGGTTCTGTGGGTTTTTGTTATTTTACTAAATTTTATCTTCGGTGTAACATGCTGGGCCGACACTGTCATCAATTCAATTTTAATCAAATGATCCCCCCACCCTCGCCCCACCTTGTTCTGCTACAGTTTCACCTAGAAGCAACAGCACTTTGGCCAGATCCTGTCAGTTTTTCCATAAAATCTGTCTCCCCAATGCAAAAAGTTTTTATTTTTCTTACATTTTTGGGGTCTTTCCCTGAGCAAAGTCAAAGTGTGTGATGCCACGGCCACTGGTCCTGTAATGTTTTCCCACTTCTGCCTGGAACACCTGACAGGCTTCGTTCCCCACAGTGAGGCCCAGCACTCCACTGCCCATTGTTGTATCTGCTCTATGTTGATATAAGAAGCTCTCTGGAATAAATTTTAAAACACCTGCCCCCTCTTAAAAAGTTATCACTGACCGAATTAATGTTTGGAATTGAAATGCCTGAATAAAATGATCCTATTATTATTTTATACAACTCAATAACTTGATTATATACCCACTCCCTTTCTTTCCTTTATCTGGGGGTCTACATTATATCCCTAGCAGTGTTTCTGTCATGGTTTTGATCCTGAGCTCTAACCACCAAGCCTCATTAGAAGATCCTTTCAAGATATCGTCCCTTCTAACGCCAGTAACTAACTCGATCATTAATAAGGCAACACCACCTCCTCTTTTACCCTCTCTCCTGTCCTGACTATAGTTCTGGTACCACAGAATATTGAGTTGTCAGCCCTGACCTCCCTCAAACACATCTCAGAAATGGAAAAAATGTTACAATTCCACATGTCACCTCGTTTCCTTTTCATATCCGTCTGCCTGATAATATTATCACCCTTAAGGTAAAGCACATCGAACATGGAATATATCTCCTGGAATACTCTGTACCTCGGAGTTCTTCAGTCATTCCTTATTCGTTATCATCCTGTCCAATTCATGAACCAAAATTGTAATTCTGGGACTGAATGAATATTTGTTGAATTTTAATTTTGTTTTTAGTAAATGTGTTCATCAACTGCAACTTTCCCGAACTGAACAGTCAGCTCCAGATACAACGAATTTTTGCTGATTAGTGTGCAGAGGGGACAGCCCTCAGTAGTGGAGAAAGTGAGGACAGCAGATCCAGGTGATCAGAGTCGAAAATTGTGGCGTTGGAAAAGCAGTCAGGCAGCATCTGCGGAGCAGCAGAGTCAAAGTTTTGGGCATCTGCCCTTTCCATGTTTTCCATTCGTAATACACAGGATATAGGGAACCATACTTGCTCCGGAAGGCAGCACTGTACAGAGCCCTGCAATGGAAAGCAGTCAATCAGTTGGTTGGACAGGGAGTAAACAATTGAGGTGAAATGCCGACTGATTTAAGTAAAAACAAAAGAATAGATAAATCCCTCGGCCAGACGGGAAACACCCTAGGTTACTACAGGAAGAGAGGAAAAAGATTTCTGTGCCTTTAGCGATGGTCTTTGCGTCTTCACTCTCCATTGGAGTCGCGTCGGTTGATTGGAGGGTGGCAAATGTTAGTCCCTTGTTCAGGCAAGGGAGCAGGGATTGTCCTGAGAATCGCAGACCAGTCAGTCTTACATCAGTATTGGCCAAAGTATTGGAAAGGATTCTGAAAAATCATAGTTTGATTAGAAATACTCAGCATGGCTTTGTGAGGGGTAGGTCATACTTCACAACTCTTATGGGATTCTTCGAGGATGGGATTAAGCACATTGAAGAAGGTAGAGCAGTGAATGCGGTGTGCATGGATTTTAACAAGGTGTTTGATAAGCTTCCCCATGGTAGTTTCATTCAGAAAATAAGGAGGCATGGCATACAGGGAGACCTATCTGTCTGGATGCAGAATTGGCTAGCCCATAGAATAGATTCCGATTATTTTCAATCATTTACTTTTTGATTAGTCGTGCGGTGTCGTTGCCACTGAGATCAACATTTTCTCTGTTCAACAATATCACATCACATTGGCTCAAGGCTGCACTATTCCCCAATTCTATTTCATCCTCCAGTTCATTCGCCATGCTCGCCAGATATACAAGGCCCACAAGATGGAATAACTTAGAGATGCCTATGGGCACTGGGACCTGCCACCTTACCCATGCCCTGCAATCTGAGTCCATCCCCTCCATCAAGCTCACTTCCTGTCGTGTATTCACCATCCCTCGTAACCTTCCACGCTCTAATGCTGAATGTTCTGTACTCAGAAACGGTCTCTGCTTTATCCCTCTGTGCCCCCACTTTAATAAATTTCAGGCACGACATAATGTTGAACTCCTCTTCCACCGTCTTCTCCTCGGTGTCCATTTCTTTGTGCAAGAGTACACTCCCTAGCCCATCGACCCTTCGCCCAGCTCCATCAGTCTCCCTCCACCTGGACTCATTCCTCTGGCGTTTACGTGAACTCAATCTGTTCATTGAGGACGCTCCATGGGAGTTTGGTTGTCTTAAATTCTCTTTATCCCCCTCACCCTATCAAACCTTTCACCCTCTGAATAGACTGTACGCTGTATGCTTCGATCCCACCCTGACTATGTTATTCAGCCTGTGCCGATAAGGGTGGTGCTGCTGTAGTCTGGTGGACTCACCTCTACATTTCACCTCTCAGATACCTCCACCTGCTTGTCCATAACCCTACCATGGCACATCAGGTTACTTTATTAACTAAATTAACCACATTTCATCTGGAGATTCCCACCCACTCGCCACGCCGCAAACACGCACACACTCACCCCCACCTAACAGTCCCAAAGCCGATGTCCCTCTGATAGCAGAGTTCGCTTTTATCTCCTCCACAAACAGAACTGCATGGGCAGACCCATTACTTCAGCCTGCTCTGCATTACAGAGGAGGTGCATGGATACATACGTGGGCCCTGGTTATATCTGTTCTTTCATGGGATACATAGATCATTCCTTGTTTCAGTTCTGTTCCAGCCCCCATCCACAACTCTTTCTCCAATACGTAGATTTTTTCATCGCTGCTGCTCCTCTCTCTTGACCAGAATTGGAAAAGTTCGTCGATTCCAATTTGCACCCCTCCCTCACTTTCACCTGGTCTACCTCTGACTCCTCCCTTCCTTTCCTCGACATCTCTCCTCTTATTTCTTGGGATAGACCGGTCACTGATATCCAGTACTAACCCACCAACGCCCACAGCTACCTGGAGTATGCATCCTCACACCCTGTTTCTTTCCAAGAGTCCATTCCATTCTCTCAGTTCCTCCGTCTCCATCACATTGCTTCTGAGGATGTCACCTACAAATATGTGGCCTCTGAAATGTCCACCTCCTTCCTCACCCGAGAATTCCCCAGCTCTGTTATCGACAGGGCACTCAACCAGTTCTGACTCACATCATGCACTTCTATCCTCAGCCTCTTTCTTACCTCCTGCAACAACGTTAGGGTCCCCCTTGTACTTACCTACCATCCCACCGACATTCACATGCAGAGGATCATCAGTCCACATTTCCCCCACCTCCAGCGAGATGCCACCACTAGACGCATATTTGCTTCCTCTCCTTTTTCCACCTTATGAAGGACTATTTCCTCCAGGACACGCTGGTCCGCTCTTTATTCGCTCCCAACACCTCCCCACACCACACTACAGGTCCACTTCACTTTCCCCTGCCAGAGGTGCTACATTTCCCATTTACCTCCTCCCTCCCCACTATCCACGGTCCAAACATACCTTCCAGGTGAAGCAGCATCCTACAAACATTTCCCACAATCCAGTCTACTACATTTGCTGCTCACATTGTGGTCAGCCCTACATTGGGGAAAATAAAGGTAGACTGAGTGACCACTTCAGAGAATATCCAAGGTGTACCTATGCAAAAGACAGTGTCTCACAATGGTTTTGTCTCA
This sequence comes from Chiloscyllium plagiosum, assembly GCF_037043375.1. NCBI lineage: Eukaryota > Metazoa > Chordata > Chondrichthyes > Orectolobiformes > Hemiscylliidae > Chiloscyllium > Chiloscyllium plagiosum. Next base: position 58,925,441 of record NW_028270184.1, on the reverse strand, counting down.
CAATGCAATACGTCATCGATATTTAGAAACCTGTGAAACATAGGAACTTTGTAATTTCTCACTTAATGTTCATAAAAAATTAGTCGAGATTCAACTGAGATAGCATCTTTGCTTATATCGTTCAGATCAGTTAATTTGTCACAGTTCAGAAAGAAAAAGAAATCGAATGAGGGAAACTCACCAGGTCTGGCATCCTCTGAGGAGAGATACACAGAATTAACCTTTGATTCCAATATGACTTTTTCAGAACAGTGTCACATCATTTTCGAGATATTAACTCTGTTTCTCTCTGCAGTTACTTCCTCATCTGTTGCGTTTCTCCATCATTTTCTGTTTGTATTTCATGTTTCTGTATCACTATATTTCATGTTTCTTGACAGGTTTACATGCTAAATTTGGTTATATATGGACAATGTTGTCCTTTTCTGTTCCAATTATAATTGGTGTGTCTGGGACACCTGTGTTACTGGCGAAATCTGTTTCTTCTTTAAGATTAAAAGGAAAAATGAATATTTTTCTGAATATTCTTAAATTGCAGGAACTCCACTTTGTTTGAAAAGACATTTCATAGCCAGCTGAAATTTCATGAGATATTAGGAATAGATTATTGATGATGGAACACTCTGTATCCTTCATTGAACGAGCTTGTATACCCCCTGTCCAACGGCTTTGATTACATATCACAGAATTATTTACAGCGAAAGTGGGGGAAACTTAGCCCATTGTCTCTTCCAGCTTGGAACGACTATATGTCTATTTTCGTCTGCTGTACTTTCCCCAGAGCTCTTCACATTTTGTTATTAGTGTCTGCTTTTAATTGTACGTATCCTGCCAGATATGAACAATATGATCAATCTCAAACAAAAAAAAAAACTTAGAGGGCAAGCTCAGTTGGTCTGGCAGTATCTGTGAAGAGAAATCAAAGTTAATGTTTCAGATCCAATGACCCTACTAAATCTGTATACCCAACAATTAAATGTTGTGTATATAAAATATTGCTCATTTTATCACATTTAAAATTATCCTGTTCAGATCACATTGTCATTCAGCATTACATCTCCAAAATGTTGGCTGTTTCCTTGTGCATTAGATTTAATTCTGTCAGAAAGAGGGATGATGACTGGAGAATATCATTGCACTCGCCATGCAGTCTTCGCAGCCACTATCCCCATTCTGTCCTATCTCGCAGCCAATGTCATGTTCATTCGAACCTGACTCATTAATTCATAAGTCTTAATGAATAAGTTCATTGTACTTATCACTTTTGGTTTTGGACTGAGGCCAAAATGTGCGTAAAAACGTACTGTTTTACAGCAAATAAAACTGCATTTAGAAGTTTGTCAATTTGTATAAATTAATTACTGAAGCATATTCTCTATTGAAGTTCCAAAGTAGCCTTATTACCGCAGTGAGAGGAACTTTCAGAGAAGTCCACACTTCCTGTCTATGTTCAGGGCGACTGTGCCCAATGACAGTGTGTTCGCTAGCGTTTGTTCCCGTGGAGGAGAGAAGAGCACAGTAACAACATCCTGATTGTGATTCTTTTGGCGGGGGGGTGGGGGGGTGGATGGATTTGGTGAGAGATGGTTACAGCATTGTCAACGGACAACAGAGCAGGACCATCTAGCCTACAAAAAGATAATATCCATCATTCTCCCTCACAACGGACTTCACTAGAGCAATTGGTGATGGAAGAGTTGACCAATAGCAAGCAATGTCAACATGTAGTCCAGTCCAGTTATGTTGTGAACTGAATGTACTGTATTGAAAGCTGGGACTGTTTTCTCAATGACTGTGATTAATGTCAGTCTCCAAGCAATGTAACTGTGTCACTGGAGAGTTTCCTTCTCCTATTGGTGAGGGGCTTCATTCAATGTGCTATCCCACTGTAGTAGCAAATGCATCAGCTCCAACAGTAATAGAGATCAACAGCTGTGTAGACAGAGAGAGAGGACAGACCTAAATCTGGGAATATCGGACTGGAACATTACAACAATGAGAGGAGGTTTTCCTTGAGTCTGTTCAAGATTTTGCCCTGTTAGAAATTTCTACCATATCGGATATCAGCAGTGCTTATGATTATTCTGGGCGGGGTGAAGTGTGTGCAACTAACCTATTATCGCTATTGCTCAGGAAGTGTTCCTGAGCATGCTGGTCCATGTTTTCAAGACACTGTGTACTCTTCCTGTTGGACGAGGTTGCAAGAGATCATTACCGGTTTGGGAGAGATCTTTGATGTTGCCAGCCTTTCGGTGACAATGACAAGTATAAATGGATGGAAGGTTGCCTTCCTTAATGGTCTGGGCTGTGCACACAACCGTCTGTCGTTTCTTACGGTCCTTGGCAGAGCAGTTACCATGTCAGACCATTATGCACGCGAATAGAATGCGTTGAGTTGTCAGTATACAGAGCACTGGGAGACGGGCAGTTCCAAAATAGTTAGATGTAACAATTGGCTGTTAAATGGATACCCACATTCTGGTTGCTGCTTTGAAAACAAATTTAAATTATGCCCACGATACCACAACCCAGTTGAGTTAATTGTATTGCCAACATCGAACCAATGAGCCATCAACTGCTTCAAACGAATAGATTAGTCATCCCCATCACAACGAGGGAGAAAGAGACAGACACGATAGGAAGGAGAGAGAGAACACAGCGAGGCAACCAGATTGGCAGTAATTCAAAGAGAGAAAGGAAACAAAACAAGGCAATAAACAGGCACATGGGCAGGGAGCAGGGAAGAAAAAAGGTTCAGGGAAAGAAGCAGAAGACAGGGCAAAGGAAAACACAGGGTAACAGACAGTGTGAGAGAAACAGTGAGAGACAACGGCCACGGGGAGCTGGGGATGGGGTCATGGAGAACTGGGAGATTGGAGAGAGCTGGGCATGAGCACTTGAGGGAGCTGGAAGGACGGAGGTGAGGATTTAGTTTGACCTGTACCAAGATGGCCAGGCAGATCATAGTAAGTAACGATGTACAGAACGACGGTTGTAAAACATATCTGAGCGGCATATAGGTTACTCTGCACAGGGCGTGCGCTAGGCGAGATCAACATGAACAAAATCACCATATTCTGAGATTAGAGAGTCCATTCATCAGTCTAATAACAGCTAGGAAGAAGCTGTTCCTGAACTTGTTGCTCTGTGTTTTCAAGCTTCTGTATCTTTTAGCCTGATGGAAGAGATTGTGGGAGATCTTCACAGGCATGTGATGTGTCTTTGGTAATGTTAGACCTAAGAACATTCCAGTACAGGAACAGGTCATTCAGTAGTCCAAGACTGCGCCGATCCATTTCCTCTATCTAAACCTGTCTCCTATTTTCTAAGGGTCTGTATCCCTTTGCTCCCTGCCCATTCATGTATCTTTCCAGAAACATCTTAATTGGAACACCTCTGGTCACAGTTCTCCATTTTGAGAAACTCCCTCCCCTACTACACTCTGTTCCTTGTTGCCCAGCCAGTTCTTTATCCACATAGCGAGCGCACCCTGGACACAATGTGACCTCACTTTCTCCATCAGCCGACCATGGGAAAACTTATGAAATGCCTTCCTGAAGTCCATGTACATGACATCTACAGCCCCTCCCTCATCAATTAACTTTGTCACTTCCTCAAAGAATTCTATTAAGTTGGTAAGACTTGACCTTCCCTGCACAAAACATGATGACTATCACTGATAAGACTTTTTTCATCCCAATGAGAATAGATCCAATCCCTTAGTAGCTTCCCTACCCCTGACATCGGTCTGACCGTTCTATAATTAACTGGATTATTCATGCTACCCTTCATAAACAAGGGGATTAGCGATTTTCCAGTCCTCCGGGACCTCTGTTGTATTCAAGGATGCTATTAACATATCTGTTAAGGCCACAGTTATTTCCTCTCTCCGTTCACTCAGTAATCTGGGATAGAATTTGGCAGCCTTTTTGCGGCAACGAGCCGTGTAAATAGAGTCAATGGTTGGGTGATTGCAGTCCGTCATAGTCTGGGCTGTGAGCACAATCTTCTGTAGTTTCTGATGGTCCTGGGAAGAGTGTTGCCATACCAGACCGTTACACATCCGGACAATCCGCTCACAATAATGCATTTGTAGAAGTAGTGCATGTTAACTATCCTGAGTCACGTGAGAAAGCAGAGGCGTTGTTGAACCTTCTCGACCGTCAGACCGATGTGAGGAGTCCAGGGTAGGTTGTCAGTTATCGTCACTCCAAAGGAGTTGATGCCTTGCACTCCTTCAACCGTTAGTGTAGATTAGTGCGTGGTCCCCTCCCTTTTTACTGAAGTCAATGATCAGTTAATTACTATTGTCGAATTTGAGAGCGAGGGTTATCATTACACCATGCCACCAAGCCCTAGATCTGCTTTCTGTATTCTGACTCATCGTTGTTTGATATCACTCCTGATTTGGTGATGTCATCAGCAAATTTGCAGCTGGGGTTGTTTGGAATTTAACAACACAGCCGTGGGTGTACAGGGAGTACAGTAGGGGGCTGAGGGACACAGCCGTGGGTGTACAGGGAATACAGAAGTGGGCTCAGGACACAACTGTGGGTGTATAGGGAGTTCAGTAGGGGGCTGAGGGCACAGTCATGTGTGTACAGGGAGTACAGTGGAGGCTGATGACACAACCGTGGGCATAGAGTGAGTACTGTAGGGGGCTGAGGGCACAGCTGTGGGTGTACAGGGAGTACAGTAGGGGACTGAGGGCACAGTCATGTGTGTACAGGGAGTACAGTGGAGGGCAGAGGAAACAGTCGTGGGTGTACGGGGAGTACAGTAAGGGTTAAGGGCACAGCCGTGGGTGTAGAGGGAGTATTATCGGGTGTTGAGGACATATCCTTCAGGAGCTCCAGTGTTGAGTGTTATTGTGGAGGAGGTGCTTTTACTTATCTTCACTGATTGTGCTCTGTCAGTTAGAAACCTGAGGGTCCAGTAGCAGAGGGTCGCACCGAGACCAAGGTAGTGGAGTTTTGTGATTACTCTGTAAGGGATATCAGACACACTGCTTTCCTATTCATGTTCAACTCAGACGGCCTGTGCCATCGAGATGCTCAACTTGGAACTTTTTAACCTTATTTTTTGGTTATGTGAATCGCTGGATGGGACCACCGTTTCTTGCCTGCCCCTAGTTACCCCCTTGAGAAGGTGGCACTGAGCTTCCTTCTTGTACCGCTACAGTTTATGTGACAAATATGCTGCTGAATATCAAGTGGTTATATTGTTTCTTATTGTTGTCTGGAATTTGTGTGGTGCGAGTGTTACTTGTCACTTGTCAGCCCAAATCTGGATATTGTCCAGATCTTGCTGAATTTTGGAATGGACTGCTTCTGTATCTGAGCATTTGCGAATGGTGCTGAACATTGTGCAGTCATTGTCGGATATCCCCACTTCTGACCTTATGATAGAGAGAAGGCCATTGAAGAAGCAGTAGAAGATGTTTGGACCTGGGTTTCAGCCGGAGGGCACTGAAGTTGTTACCTAGTATGGTGATGAAACGTCTGAAAATGAACATTCCAGCTCATGGAGCAAACCTACATCCACATTATGAGGGACTACTGCAGAGATATTCTGGAACTGAGATGCCTGACCTCCAACAAAAATGACCGTTTTCCTATCTGTCAGGTATGACTCCAATAATGAAGTAATTGCTTGCAATATCCTTCTGCTTGGGTTCCTTGATGCCACATTTGAAAGAATGCAGCCTTGATTTCAAGTCCTGGAATTCAGCTCCTTTTTCTATGTTTGAACAAAGGCTGTGCTGAGGTCAGGAGCTGAGTGGCCCTGGTGGAACCCAAACTGGGCGCCACTGAGCAGTGCTGCTTGATAGCACTGTTGATGAGCCCTTCCATCACTTTATTGATGATGGAGAGTAGACTGATGAGGCGGTATTTGACTGGGTTTAATTTGTCCTGCGTTTTATGTACAGAAGATACTTAAGAAGCTTTTCCCCATTGCTGCACTCTGTATTGCACTAGGGTTAATTCTCTGGCTTGACGATAGTGTTTGAGTGGTTTATATGCTGGGCCATGACATTATAGATTGTGCTGGGGTATAGTTCTTCTGCTATTGATGGACCACAGCGTCTTATGGATGCTCAGTCATAAGTTGCTAGATCTGTTGGAAGTCTGTGCTATTTAGCATGGTGATAGTGCCACACACACAATAGAGTTTATTCTCAGTGTGACCATGACACTTTGTCTCCTCAACGACAATGCGGTGGTCAGTTTTACTGATGCTGTCATGGACAAATGCATCTGCAGTTGGTAGATTGGTAAGGATGAGGTCAGGTATGTTTTTCCCTCTTGTTCATTCCCTCACTACCTTCTGCAGACCTAATCTAGTAGCAATATCCTTTAGGACCCGACCAGCGTGATCAGTAGTACTGCTGCCAAACCACTCTTGGTAGTTGACTTTGAAATTCCTCAGCCAGAATACACTTTGTGCTCTTTTCACAGTCAGTGCTTTCTCCAAGTGTTGTTCAACATGGAGGAGTACTGATTCAGCTGAGGAATGACGCTACATGGTAATCAGTAGGGCTGTTTTGACCAAATTTTAATCTAAAGCTTTGGGAATTCATTGGGTCTGGAGTTAATTTTGGGGACTCGCAGAGCAACTACCTTCGGAATGTATCACACTGAGCTGCCCACTCTACTGGATTGGTCCTGACCTTGGGCCAGGACATATCCAGTGATGGTGATGGTGGTGTCTGGGGTATTTCTGTATGGTAAAGTTTCGTGAGCATGACGTCAGTCTGTTGCTTGACTAGTCTGTGAGGTAGTTATCCCAATATTGGCACTACCCCTCAGATGTTAGTAAGGAGGACTTTGCAGGTTCGACAGTGATGATTCTAATTGACTTCTTCGGTGGTCAGATCGATAACTGTTGGTCCACCTGGTTTCATTTCTTTGAGATTTTGTAGCGATTGGTATAACTGAACGACACGCTGGACCATTTCAGAGCACGATTGAGAGTCATCATATTGCTTTGGGTCTGGAGTGAGGATGGAAATTACTGCATTGGAGGATATTAGTGAACCAAATGGCTTTTCTTTTCTGACAATCGGCAATGATTTCATTCTCATCAGTAGATTCTTAATTTGAGCTTTGTTTTATTATTGAATTGAATTTCCACCATCTGAAGTGGCGGGATTAAAACCTGGGTCCACAGAACATGAGCTGATTTTCTAGATTGATAATCTAACGATAATACCATAACGCCTACTTGGAACCACATGTTGTACTCAGTTGCTATTTCTTGTGTTGCCCTGTTTTTCTATCATTGCTTAGGTTATTCTGGAATCTCATCCTTCATTAAATCCTGATTGAAATACACCGTCATGAACGTCTTCTGGACTGCTCGAATTTCATTCAGTCTGTTTTGTTTACATAGAAATTTCAAGGCAGCTCTACATCAGAGAAGAGCAGGAAGAGATAACGAGTGATTGTGCACTGTACCTGTCACTGGAACAGCTTATCTGTCCATGCACCTAAAGTATTATTGTGGGTCAGAGAGCCGCCGAATTATGATAACACTGATGGAGGTCAGTCAATCCATTGTAGGGTCACAAGCTCTTCAACTGCACAATTGGAATAGAGAGAGCGTGTGGAGATAGATGGTGTGAGATAAAATTAAACAGAGAAATACAAAGTGAAGGGAGATAAAATGAGAGAGGATAGAAAGGGGAGCGACTGACTGAGTGGGAGAGGAAGCGGTGTTAGATGAGGGTGAAGTCAGATAGATCAGAAGACAGCATGAGGGTAGATAAATACGGACCAACAGAAGTTGGAAGTTTTATTTAGAAATTCCTCTGAACTGCAAGCCCTTTGTCTGGGTGCCATACGCTTGGAGTGCTCTGCTGATACTGACCGTCATCCCAGATCATTTCTTTCCAATAATATCACAGAGTTGGGTTACTGTCAGCTAAACAGAACCCAATAGAACAGTAGATTAGTTACAGGGCGAAGGTGAACTTTTTAAAATAAACTGTGCCATGAGCAGCAGGAAGTAATAACCCCACCCAACACTCCCATCCCACCTCCAGATACTGTGCGAGAGACTGGGCCAGAGAATCAAAGTGAGGGGATGACTGACAGAGAGGAAATCAGCATCTCCGCTGTGGATCAAATGATGATTGATAAAGTTTGCACACCACTTTCCTCGTTTTCTAATCCACATTTCAATTTATATAACTCAATACCAGGAGTGCATTTTAACAATTTTATTTCTTTGTACTTTTCATATTTTGGTCTGTGTAGAAAATCATTTTGTTCCTGTATTTTGTATTGCATAAATACATTTCATTAATATTGTCTCTGCTAATTTCTCATTGTAGATGTATCCTTGAATCTGTTCTTTATATGAGTTATAAAGAGTAACGTTCCAATACTGATAAGTGGGGAACATCAATGTCCCTCCTCCCAGTGTGAACAGCCATGTCCCCAAGTCCTCTCCATCTTCTGTCTTTTCCCCAATGTCAGAATCACAATATAATTGAAGTCCAGTAAATGGTACTTCATCACAGTTCCTTAACATTGATAAAGTCAACACCCACGCTTGCTCTCTCTGATTCTGGAATAACAATCTGAATTGTACTTGTCACGTCCAATTCTCTGTTCATATATGCATGTCATTTTATTATTATAAACCCACATTGTCTTAGGCACATGTTGCCATCAGAACATGGACGGAAGATGTTCACTCAATGTTTTAGTGATTTTGAAAAATGACTGATCAGTAATTACAGGATTGATTTCTCCATTTATGAGCAGAGAAGCATGCTTATGTTCAGTTAAACCCCTGGCATTACCTCTATATCCAAGGCAGACTGAATGATTACACATAATCAATCTGCCATCTCCAACATTTCTTCCTTCAGTCACACTCACATATCACATCCAGAATGCATAAATGTCCAAAGTTATTTTGAATTTTAGTAAAACAGTATTAAATTGAAAGGGGTTAGCTGGAGCTATTTGTTCAGCGATTGTGATTATGTGAGTCTCCATGGATCCTATGGGTCCCCAGAAGTGCCCCTCTTCTATCAATAAGGGAATGCGTTCAATGTGTTATCCCATAGTATGAACGGGAGCATCACCCACACCAGTAACAGAGATCAGCAGCTCCAGAGAGAGAGGGAGGAGAGATCAGAATCTGGGAACATTAGACTGGAATGTTCCAACTATGGATCAGGATCTGAGAACATTCGACTGGAAATTTCCAGCATTGGTTAGGAGTTATCCTCGGGTCTTTTCTGGCTTTCCCAGCCTTGGATATCATTAGCATTGCGGATTGAAGATGTACTGATGGTTATTCAAGCTGGTTACTATCCTATCCTTGCTATAGTTGGTGTTCCTGGTAAGTCACTCTATCTGTCTAATGAAACGGTCCGAACTGAATTGATGGTCATGATATGTAAATTTTGGAAAGGTGCAAGTCAATGTTTTCAGTTCCAATCAAAGATTCCATTCCTTACAAATTACAACTAGTAAATGATTATTTACAAATTACGCACCAATATGCGAGGATGAAACTGTTCTCCTTGATTCATTTTCTCCTGCACAAGTTTACATTTCCATATCCTCCCCCCTCACCAATCGTTTCCAGTATCACCATCATGACATCCCAGTCTCCTCCTCAGCCTCAGTCCAACTCCTGAATAAACCATCGTTTGTGCCTTTGTTAATCTCTGCATGCAGCTGTTTCAAGTCCCTTCTTACCACGTGTCCATTGCAAAATAATTGTACGTGAGATGTTTATGTTGTTCTCTGCACAGAATTAGAAAGATGGGAAGACAGTGTATGGTGGTTACGTCATTGTCTTATAATATAGAGCCACAAAATAATAATAATCTGTTGATATTGGCTTGCCTCATGCCCATTAGAGAAGGCAATGGGTCATTCTACCCTTGTCAGATCTCTGTTTGAATGCAAACCCACAGCACTGTGTTTTACTCTTTACTGTCCTGTGGAACAGCTGAACCAGCCACTCAGTTCATGATTGGCATTACATGCTGGCCTGACCAGGTCTGCATACATTCCGTGAGGGCAGATCAAAAGGAAAGATAACTCCCTTCCTCTGCCTCTATCCCATATTCCTGCAGCTGATTTCCATTCAGGTAGGTGGCCATTCACTGTTTTAGATGTATTCTTTGTGATTGAGTCTCTCCCCAAGAGTGATGTCCATCTCAATAGGCACCTCTGGTGCTGGCTTTATTGATGCTAAACTACAGATGTAAGGATGTTTTAAATTCCCCGTCAGAGGCAGTGCATTGTAAATGAATTGTTTTCTGGGTCACATGAAGGAAATAGAGCGAGCTAAGTGAGGGAAAGGAATTATTGTGATCAACTCTGAGAGCGTTGTTGAGGCAGTGTTTGGGGTGTTGTGGACAGATTTTATCTTCTTTATAAGGAGTGATCTTCGTACCACAGAGAGAATGAACAGGAGTTGCACCAGATTAATCCCTGGGATGATGGCACCATGAGGACTGAGTAAAGGTTGATCTGTAGCGCTGTATGATAATCAGAGGTGATTGCATTGAACCTTGAGGGGGATGGACAATCACTCCTTATGTTCTAAACAGACAATGAGAAAGCGATACATTCCATGACTGTTGTTTCACTCAGGGTGTATGATTCTGGATAGTTTAAGTGACTCTGAGGACGTCATGCCTACCCACTCCAACCCCCACTCCCCACAGTGATTGAGAGAAATAGAGAGGTCCGGGTTTTGAATCATCTCTCCTCACATTAATACAGAGTAGTTGGTGTGTGATCCTGCACTGAATGTCATATTATCCATCACTCTGACAGTAGCCACAATACCTTCATTCTAAAGCAGTCAACTATTTCACCAGCTTCTGACCTTCATGAAGAACATGAATCCATATTCTCAGAGATGCAAGGTTCCTTCTTAAGGTTTAGACCATAAGACTATAAGACATAGATGAAGAAACTAGGCCAGTTTGCCCATCGACTCTACTCCGCCATTCAATCATCGCTAATAAGTATCTCAAACCCATTCTTCGAACTTCTCCCCGTAACCCTTGATCCCCTGGATAATAAAAAAAAACTATCTCCGTCTCAAATATAATCAATGACCTGGTCCCACAGCTTTCTCTTCAATAAATTTCAAAGCTTCACCATTCCCTGGTTAAAGAAGTTTCTCCTTATCAATGTTCTAAAAGATGTTCCCTTTAAGCTAAGGTTGTGTCCTTGCGTCCTAGTCTCTCCTACCAATGGAAACATCTTATGAACATCCACTCTGGTCATTCCGTATTCTGTATGTTTCAATGACATTCCCTCTCTTCCTTCTAAACTTTATCAAGTATAGACACAAACACTCAAACATTCCTCATTCAATAAACTTTTCACTCCTATAACTATTCCCGTGAAAATCTTCTGACACGCTCCAGGGACAACATATCCCTCCTGAGATATGGGGCTCAACAGTGCGCGCAACACTCCAAATGTCGTCTGACCAAAGCTGTATACAGCCTGTTCTTATATTAAATTCATCTCCTAATAAATGCCATCAGTAATAAATGCAATTGCTCTCCTAAGTACTGCCTCAACCTGCAAGCTGTCCTTAAGAGAACCCTGCACTAGAACTCCCAAGTCCCTTTGCACTTCAGATTTCTGAATTTTCTCCCCATTTAGAAAATGGACCATGCCTCTATTCTTCATGCCAAAGTGCATGACCTCACACTTTCCGACGTTGGAATGCATCTGCCAACCCCTTTACTGGCCAATTCCTTCTTCAGCGTCTCCGCCTCCTCTATACGACCAGTCCATCTGCCTATCTTTGTATCATCTGCAAACCTAGCCAGAGTGCCCTCGATTTCATCATCTAGATAGTTAACGGAACAAGGAAAAAGTTACAATTCCAACACTGAGCCTTGTGGAACACCTCTTGTCACCTGCTGCCATCCTGAGAAAGACCATTTTATCTCCACTCTCTGCTTTCTGCCGGACAGACAAGCTTCTATTCACGCCTCTACCTTGCCTCTAACACCACGGACTCTTATCATACTCAGTCAACTCCTGTGTGACACCTTGTCAAAGGCCTTCTTCACGTCCAGGTGGTTAACATCCATTGGCTGTACTTGATCGAGCCTGCTCATTTCTTCTTCAAAGATTTCCAACAAATTTGTTAGGCATGACCTTCCCTTGATGGAACCATGCTGACTTTGCCCTATTTTACCAAACACTTCCAAGTATTCAGAAATCTCATCCTTCACAAGGGATTCCAGGATCTTACCCATGACAGAGGTTAAGCTATTCATTGCGTTTTTAAAAGTCTTCTTTTTCCTTACTCCCTAGGTAAAAACGGATGTCATTTTAGTAGGTTTCCAATGCTATGGGATCGTTCCTTTCTCGAGCGATTCCTGAAAAATCACCACCATCACTTCCACTAACACTTCAGTTATCTCCCTTATAACACAGGGATTTAATCCATCTGGTTCAGGTTATTTCACCAACTTTAGGCCATTCAGCTTTTTCCTAGAATATTCTCCATGATGGTGGCCACCATACTCAGCTCTAGCCGCTCACTCTCCTGAATGTTTGAGATATTATTCGTGTCTTCCACCATGAAACTGATGCAAAGTAATTATTCAGTTCCTCAGTCATTTTCTTGTTCCCCACTACTATCTCTCAGTGTCATTTTCCAGCAATGCAATGCCCACTTTTGCCTCTCTTTTGTACTTTATATATCGAAAGAAACTCTTACAGGCTTCCTTTATATTGCTGGATAGCTTACCCCCGTATTTAATAATCTCCCTCCTTATTTTATTTTGTCTTCTGTTTTGTCTTCGTAAGTTTCCCAACCCTCTAGTTTCACACTGCACTTTAACGCATTGTATCCTTTCTCTTTTGCTTTTATGCTATACCTGACTTGCCTTCTCAGTCATGGTCACCTCATTCTCCATGTCCCATGCCTCTTTTTACTCGGGGTAAATCTCTGCTGCATCCTGAATTACTGCAAAAATCTCCTGCCATTGATGCTCCACTGTCTTTCCTGCTGGGCCCTTCTACCAGTCAATTCTATCCAGCTCCTCTCTCATGCCTCTGTAATTGCCTTTATTCAGCTTTAATACCATTACCTCTGGTTCTAACTTCTCCATGTGAAATTGTAGAGTAAATTCAATCATATTATGATCACTGCCTCCTATGATTTCCTTCACCTTAAGCTCCCTCACCTAGTCTGCCTGCACAAGCTGCTCCAAAAAGCCATCTCATAGACATTTCAGAAATTCCTTTTCTTGCAAACCACATCAAGGTGAATTCCCAGCCTACCTCCGTAATGAAATCCCACATGATCACTGCAATGTTGTCTTTCCTACACATCTTTCTAGCTCCTGGTATATCTTGCACCCCAGCTCCTGACTACTGTTTGGAGGCCTGAATACACCTCCAACTACTTGTTTTTACCATTTTGATTCCTCAAATCTACTGACACAGATTCTACACCATTTGACCTTACTTCATTTCTTATTATTGATTTAATTTCATTTCTTACTAATAAGACAACCCCCATCCCCTCTGCCCAACTGCCTATCTTTTTGAATATTCAGCTCCCAATCCTGATCCACTTGTAGCGATGTCTCCGTGATGGCGACCTGCCAATGTGTGTATGAGTCACAAGCTTATTTATCATATTCTCTATGCTGCATGCATTCCGATATCACAGTTCAGCCCGGTATTAACCATCCCTCTTCTTATCGTCATTTGTTTGTCCTGAAAGTTTGAAGTTTAATTGCTAACACTTTCCATACTACCTGCGTCCGTACTGGAGATTTGAATAACTTAGAGTCACAGAGTCATAGAGATGTACAGCATGGAAACAGACCCTTCGGTCCAACCTGTCCATGCAGATCAGGTATCCTAACCCAATCTAGTCCCACCTGCCAGCACCCGGCCCATGTCTCTCCAAACCCTTCCTATTCAAATACCCATCCAACCGCCTCCTAAATGTTGCAATTGTACCAGCCTCCACCACTTTCTCTGGCAGCTCACTCTATACACTCACCACCTTCTGCGTGAAAAAGTGGTCCCTTAGGTCTCTTTCATACCTTCCCCCTCTCAAATTAAACCTATGCCCTCTAGCTCTGGACTCCCTGACCCGAGGGAAAATACTTTGTCTTTTTATCCTATCCATGCCCCTCATCATTTTGTAACCCTCTAAGATCATCTCTCAGCCTCCGACACTCCAGGGAAAACATCCCCAGCCTGTTCAGCCTCTCCCTGTAGCTCAAATCCTCCAACCGTGGCAACATCCTTATCAATCTTTTCTGAACCCGTTCAAGTTTCACAACATCTTTCTGATGCGAAGGAGACCAGAATTGCACGCAATATTCCAACAGTGGCCTAAACAATGTTGTGTACAGCTGTAACATGACTTCCCAACTCCTGTACTCAATACTCTGACCAATAAAGGAAAGCATACCTAACGCCTTCTTCTTGAGTTCTGCAGTCTTATCCCCTCCTTTCATTCGGGTTTTCTAATTTTCTCTTTACCTGACACTACCCCACCCCCATTTACCTTAAAGTCCAGTCTACAGCCCAGAGGTATGCGATTTGCTTGGTCTCTGGTCCCAACAAGGTTCAGATGAAGACCGTCCGATCAGGTCAGTGCCCTCCTTCCCCAGTACTGGTGTCAATGTCCCATGATACAAACCCATTTCTCCCACAGCAAACTTTGAGCCACGCATTTTCCTGCTGACCGTGTGCTAATTAGATCATGGCTCAGGCCGTAATCCAGAATTATTTCCTTTTTGGTTCTGTTTTCTAATTTAGCTCGGAGTTCTTCGTATCCCTTAGCAGAACCTCTGCCTTAGTTTTACCTCTGTCGTTGGTACCTACACAGACCACGACCAATGGATCTTTACCCTCCCACTCCAATTCACACTGCAGCCCAGATGAGACATCCCTTACCCAAACACCAGTTGGTAACGCAACATTCAGAGCTCTCAATCCGGGTCACAGAGAATAGTGTCTATACCGCTAACTATACTATTCCCAATTACAATAACATTTCTCTTCTCTTGCCCCACTTGAAAGCTTCCCTCAACTTGGTGCTGTGGCCAATCAGCTCATCTTCCCTGCAGTCTCCAATCCCATCCACACAGGGAATAAAACTCTTGAACCTGTTAAACATGGACAGAGGCTGAGGCTCCAGGAACTCTACCTCCTGGGTCCCTCCACCTGCCTCACTCATAGCCGAACCCTCCGCTTTCTAACCGCTGGCTGACTTTGAGTCAGTTGATCTAAGGAGTATAACTGTCTCTTGAATCACAGCATCCAGGGAGCTCTCCCCCTCCCTGATGCATCGCAATTTTTGAAGTTTAAACTCCAGCTCATCGACTCTGAGCCAGAGTTCTTCTAGCATACAACATTTATTCCAGACATAGTCACTGGGATCCACAGTGGGGTCCACCACTCCCACATCATGGTGAAACAACACATCACCCGACCCTCCATCCTTATTTTATTTACCTACTATTGAATTGTTCCTTTACAATTTTTAGTTGTTTTTGTACATCTGCTTATGCAAGTTGTAACTAATAAATTAACATGATTCAATTTAACACAGATTCAAATTTAACACACTCGCTATTAGCAAATGAGATCACATCCTCCCTTTATCAAACCTGCTCATTATCTTCTGATAGAATTCTGACAGAATAGTCAGCGGGACCATTCCTTGATGAAGCCATGCTGACTCAGCCCTATTTTACCATGCACCTCCAAATACCCTGCAATCTCATTGCTAGCAATGCAATCTAAATCCCTAATAACGACCGATGCCAGGCTAAATTGCCCGATGATTTCCTGTATTTTGCCTTTCTTCCTTCTTACACAGAGATTTTACATTGTCCATTTTCCAGTTCTCGGGGACTTTGTCTGATGATAGTTATTCCTGAACAGTCACGACCAGTGGTTCCACAATCTCCTCCGCTAATTCCTTCAGAACATTGGTTGTTATCCTTCCAGTCTGTGTGATGTATCTATTTTCAAACATTGCAGCTTCCCCAGTATCTTCTCCTCAGCGCCGATCACGACACCCATCCCTCACCCTTGACTCGCTTGAAGTTCTGGAATGTTCCGAGTGTCTACCATTGTGAAGATTGATGGAAAGTACCTATTCAGGTCAATCTCCAATTCTTTGTTCTCCATTTCTCTGCAGCCAGCCTCAATTTCTGGTTGTCCAATGTTCACTCTCCCCTTTTATATATCTTAACAAAACTCCTGCAATCTCCTTTTCTAAAGCGAGCCAGCTTGCATGTTTCGTGTTCACCACTTTATTGCTTCTTATATTGACCTCTGCTGCTGTACAAAGGCTTACCAATCTTAGACAGGCTGGGTGAGAGCATTCCAGTTAACTGACTGTCGAAAATATACTAATGTAACGATACTAATCCTATTGTCCATCATTGAATAGCGCGGTGACACAACACTGCTGCCTCACACTGCCAGGGACTTGGATTCAATTCCAATCTATGGACCCTGTCTTTCTGGAGACTTTGCAATCTTTGCATTGGGAGAATTACCTCTTTTCTCTCTCCACAGTATGTTTCTGTGTTTGTTTCAGGTTTCTGCCATCTACAGTATATTTGCTTGTGTTTGATGGAGAATTGCTGCAAATATGACGGGTTTATTGTAAAAGTGGCTCTGGTCCTCAGGCTTCCAGAGTGCTTGGGAATCTTGCCCAGCTACTTATGTGAGGGCATGTCCCTGATTACCTACTCTGCCTCTCTCAATCACTGAGTCCATCCGTCACTGCATGCAGCCTTTCATCGAGCAACCTCTGATTCCCCACACCCCATCGCCTGGCACTGGATGCTCCCTATGCAGGGAGCGCACAAAGACACTGGGCAATTTCTGTCCCGCTAGGGATGCGGGGTAAAGACCCAGCCATTAAAAGGAACAGAATAGCTAAAATCCAATTGAACAGCAAAGCAGAGTAAACAGGCTGAAGGGCACCCATCTGTTATGACATTTTCTGGTCTTTTGGACTAACTTCTGTTTATCCTCGTCCATCTACAAATAGATGTTCCATAAGTATACCTTGTCACTAAAGTTTGGTGGAGGTGATAGATATCAGATCCTATAGTCATTGCGACTGATTGGTTGGGCTCCACTTTCCTGGTTAATGAGATCACACTTAAGTTTTTATTGTCAAGTCTATCCATTTTAAAGTAAAGGTCTTGCCGGAGTTGTACTGAAAGGATACTTGAATGTTGGAGAGACTAGATTATGCCACGTGCCAGTGAGGTTAGGAATAGGAAGGTAGTCCGATAAAAAACATGGCCAAAGAGCTGGTAGGGTAGGCAGCACTTCCAATATGTGGATCATTGGCATTCCCGGGTCGGTAGGATATACACAAGAAGGACAGAATGCATCGGAACTGGCAGCAATCTCCGATATGTGGGTCATTGGGATTCCTGGGTCAGTATGAAGTACACTAGAAGGATGGGATGGACGTGAACTGGCAGCAATCTCCTGGCAGGCAGGTTTGCTATTGTCACTCAGGAGGTTTTAAACTAGTGTGGCGGTGGGGGGAAGGGGGGGGGGGAGTGGGGGGAGAGCCAGAGCAGTACATCCACAAGCACAGTGACTGAAGAGCAGTTGGAGACGAATCCCAGTACAACTAAGATCAACAACAAACTGGCAGTGTGGAGTGAACACAATGGGATGAGCAGTCTGAAGTGTGCTGATTTTAATGTGCGCAGTATGACAGGCAAGACAGATGAGTATATATAACTATGATATAAATATTACAGAGATTTGGTTGAGAGAGGGATCAGAAAACTGTCAATCCAATGGGTCCAGAGAGAGGTGAAGAATGTGAGTGAGAGGCTAGAGACTGTTGTTTGAAGCAGAATAATTATCCAGCAGTTTATTGGAATTGGACAGTGTGTGATGCAATGTACAGGTTTAAGGGACAAGGGAGAAACTGAAATTGTCTGTTTACAATATTTTCTGCTTTACTGATAGTCCTTTGTAATCTTATGTTACCAGAGATTAGACGAGGAGAATTTACATCAGGGAAACTCAAACCAAATATCAGGTCAGGATCTGATGGAGTTTGGATGAAGTGTATTTATTTCAATGCAAGAATTGTTATGGGTAAGGCCGATGAAATGGGAGCCTGAATCCATACATGGGACTATGATGTTGCGGCTTTACAGAGACTTGGTTGAGAGAGGGAAAGGATTGGTCGTTCAAAGTATCCAGGGTTTCATTGGTTTAGGCGAAATAGAGAAGAAGCTAAAAGAGGTGGACGAGTTGTTTTACTGATCAGGGAGAATGCTACACCTGCACTTGAAGAGGACATACAGGAGGGATAATCCACTGCAGCAATATGGGTAAAGCTCAAAAATAAGATGGATGCAAGAACTGCGTTATTATAATCTCTCCAACAGCCACGGAGGGATTGAGGAACAGATATGTATGTCGATTAAGGAAAGGTGTATTAAAAACAGAGTGGTCATAGTGAGTGACTTTAACATCCCCAATAATGACTGGAAGTCCCTTGGAGCAAGGGGCTTAGACGGGGCAGAATTTGTTAACTGCAGCAGTATGTGGATAGTCCAACGAGAGGAAGACCCATACTGTATCTCGTATTGGCTAAAGAGCCTGGCCAGGTGACTGACCTTTCAGTGGGACATAATTTTAGAAACAGTGGTCACAGTTCCTTCAGATTTAAGATAGCTATGAACACGGATATGTCAGGACCTTGTGGGAATCTACTGAATTGGCGGAAGGCAAATTACGTCAGCATCAGACAGAGCTAGGACGTGTCAATTGGGAGGAGCTGCTGTCAGTCAAATCCAATTTTGTACGTGGGAACTGCTTGTTAAATTCTGACAGCAAAATCATCTCGTGAACGTTCTCCCAACTGCTCGAATTTCTATCTTTTTTTTTGAACTGATATTTCAAAGCCGCTGCATATCAGACAACAGGAAGAGATAAAGGATGATGCTGCACTGTGTCCTTCGCAGTATCAGCTTGTCTCTCCAAGCACCTGAAGTCTTTATTGTGGGTCAGAGAACTTCAGAATTGCTAGAGTACTGAAGGAGGCCATTTAGCCCATTGTACACCGATGAGCTCTACAACAGCACAAATTGTCAACAGAGAGAACAGAATGTCTGTGTCTGTGCGTGTGTGCGTGAGAGAGAGAAAAATTAACAGAGAAAAAAGGAAGTGAAGAGAGATAAAAGGAATGGAGAGAAAACGGAGCCACAGAGTGAGTGAGAGCAAGGGGTGTCAGACGAGTCTGAAGTTAAATCAGAATTCAGCATGAGGAGAAATACACAGAAATTTCATTTAGAACTCCCACAGACTGCAAGCCCTTTGTCTGGTGCCGTACCCTGTGAGCACTATGCTGTCATCCTCGATCACTTATCGCCAATAATATCACAGAACCGGGTTGCTGACGCTGAACAGGATCCAAAAGAACAATAGATCAGTTTCAGGGAGAAGGTGAAATAAATTTAAATATTCTGGGCCAACCGGAACTTGTAGTCCCTCTAGAAACGGTGTGAGAGACAGGGCGAGAGATTCTCAGTGAGGGGGATCACTGACAGGGGGGAGATCAGCATCTCAGCTGTGGGTCTAATAATGACTGATAAAGGTTGGAAACCTCGTCCGTGGTTTTTAAATTCACATTTCAATTCATATAACTCCACATCGTAGGTGTATTTTAACAAACTTGCATCTTTGTAGTTTTCATGTTTTGGTATGTACAGAAAAGCTTGTTTTTTGTCCCTTTATTTTGTGTTGGGACCAGAGTCCGATTGAATCCTAACTACGGCTGTAGACAGAGGTCTAAACTGATTAGGAGTGTGTGTGTGTTGGCAGAGTGG
This sequence comes from Chiloscyllium plagiosum, assembly GCF_037043375.1. Classification (NCBI taxonomy): domain Eukaryota; kingdom Metazoa; phylum Chordata; class Chondrichthyes; order Orectolobiformes; family Hemiscylliidae; genus Chiloscyllium; species Chiloscyllium plagiosum. The sequence continues at coordinate 58,905,574 of NW_028270184.1, read as the reverse complement.
GGGGTCCGTTATAGGGTTTAATTAGAAAAGAGGAGGTAAATGTACAGAGCTCAGGAGAGGCTATTAAAATCTCCAGCACAGACGCAAATAAGACAGAGTGTGTGGAAAGTGTAAGCAATCAGACTTCAAGCACACTGGACAAACAAATGAAAATGAGAAGAGGAACGGTTAATACAAGATTGAAGGGGTTATATCTGAATGCACGCAGTATAAGGAATAGAGTAAATGAGCTTGTGGCACAGATTGAAATTGGTAGGTATGACGTGATGGGCATCACAGAGAAGTGGTTGCAAGGGGATCAAGATATTCAAGGACATATATCCTATCGAAAAGACAGATAGCAGAGGAAGTGGGTTTACATTATTAATAAATGAAATTAAATCAATAGTAAGAAAGGAAGTAAAGTCAAATGGTGTAGAATCTGCGTGGGTAGAATTGAGGAATCACAAAGATAAGACAATCACAGTTGGAGACTTGCACAGACCTCCAAAGAGTAGTCAGGAGCTGGGGTACACGATACACCAGGAGATAGAAATGATCTGTAGGAAAGACAAAGTTACAGTGATCATAGGGGGATTTCAATATGCAAGTGGAATGGGAAATCAGGTTGGGAGTGGATCACAAGAAAAGGAATTTGAGGAATGTCTATGGGATGGCTTTTTGGAGCATCATGTGGTGGAGCCCACTCGGCAACAGATGACACTGGATTTAATGACGCAGGCTAGATAAGGGAGCTTAAGGTGAAAGAAAACTTCGGAAGCAGTGATTAGAACATGGTTGAGTTTATTCTGCAATTTGAGAGAGAGAAAGTAGAATCAGAGTTAACAGTATTTCAGCTGAATAAAGGCAACTGGAGAGGCATAAGGGAGAAGCTGGGTAGAATTGACCGGGACAGGGGTCTAGCAGAAAACAGTAATGGCAGGAAATTCCAAGATTAATGCTGGAGACACTGCAGAGATACATGCTGAGGGAGAATGAGGCAACCAGGACTGACGAGGGAAGTCAGTGATTTCATATAAGTAAAAGCGCAAGCAATGTGAAGGGCAAAGGGAAACTGGAGAATGGGGCCAACAGAAGGCAAGGAAAAATAAATAATGAGGGAGAAGATTAAAAATGGGGGTAAGCTAACCAGTAATATAAAGGAAACTTTAAGAGACTCTTTAGATATATAAAATGCCAAAGAGAGGTAAAAGTGAATATGGACCATTGGAAAATGATCCTGGAGAGACAGTAGTGGGAAACAAAGAAATGGCTGAGGAACTTAGCATCAGCGTTCACGGTAGAAGACACGAGTAATTTCTCAAGAATTGAGAGAATGAGAGGGCAGTCCTGAATATGGTGGTCATCGCCAAGAAGAGCATGTTAGAAAACGGAATGGCCTGAATGTGGATAGCTCACCTGGACCAGTTGGACTACACCCCAGCCTTGTAAGGGAGATAACTGAAGAGTTAGTGCAAGCGTAAGTGGTAATCTTTCAGGAATGACTAAAATCAGGAAACGGCAAAGTGGCTGTATATGACACCCCGTTTAATAAGGAAGTTAGGTAGAAGATGGAAAACTGCAGACTGATTAGCCATCCTTGGTTGTGGGTAACATCCTGGAATCCATCGTGAAGGATGGGATTTCTGATACTTGGAGGTATTTGGTAAAATAGGACAGAGTCAGCATGGTTTCATCAAGAGGAGATCAGTCCTGCCAAACAGGCCAGAAAACAGTGACGGAGTAATGAGCAGATTAGATAAAGGAGAACCAATAGATTTTATCCATCTGCACTCAAGAATACTTTGACAAAGTGCCATGTATGAGGCTACTGAGAAAGGTATGGGCCCATGGTATTAGAGGCAAGGTACTAGCATGGATAGAGGTTTGGCTGCCTGAGAGAAAGCATAGAGTAGAGATAAAAGTGTTCTTCTCAGGATGGCAACCAGTGACAAGTGGTGTTCCACAAAACTCAGTGTTGGGACCACAACTTTTCACTTTGTACATTCATTATCTATATGAAGGAACTGAGAGCATTCTGGCTAAGCTTTCGAACAGTGCAACGATAGATAGGGGAACAGGTAGCATTGAAGATGTGGTTCGGCTGCAAGAGGGTGCTCTCGTGCATCTCCTCAACTTCCCACACCTCCGCCCTTGCACTCCACCCTTCCAACTACAACAAGTTAGAACTTCTCTGGTGCTCGCCTTCCATCCCACCAACCTCAGGATACAATGCATCATCCTCCGCTATTTCTGCCACCAACAGTTAGACCGAACACCAGAGATATACTTCGCTCCCCACCCCTATCATCATACTGCTGAGACCATTCCCTCAAAACTCCCTCGTTAGGTTTACACGCCCCCACCAAGCCAACTTCCACTCCCAACACCAACCCGTGACGCTGCAAGAGATATGAAATCTGTGCCAACACCTCCCTCCTCACCTCCACCCAAGGCCCCACAGGATCCTACCACATCAGGCAGTGAACATACTGTGCATCCAAACACCTGTTCTAGTCAGTCCATTGCTCCTGTCTCCTATATATTGTCGAGACAGGATGTCAACTTACAGAACGGTTCAGGGAACACTCTTGGACACATAAACCCAACAACCCCACTTCCCTGTGGCCGAATACTTCAACTACCCCTCCCACTCCACCAAAGCCCTGCAAGCTTTTGGCCTCCTCCACTGCCAAATTCTAGCCACCTGAAATGATGGAGGAAGAACGCATCATCTTTTGCCTTGGGACCCTCCAAACACACGGTATCAAGGACAATTTCACCAGTTTCCTTATCTCCCCTCCCTCCACCTTATCCCAGATCTAACTCTCCAACTCAGCACCGCCCTCTTGAACTGTCCTACCTGTCCATCTACCTTCCCAAGTATCAAATCCAACTTCCACTCTGACCTATCACTATCATCACCCACCTTCATCTAGCTGTCGCCTTCGAAGCTACCTTCCTCCCAGCGCCACCCCTCCCCCTCATTTATCTCTCTGCCCCTTCAGCCCACCCCACATTCCTGATAAAGGCTTTATGCCTGAAACGTCGAATTCCTGCTCATCGGATGCTGCCTGACAGGCTGTGCTTTTATATGACCACACCTTTTGACTCTGATCTCCAGCCTCTGCGGTCCTCACTTTTACCTGCTGAAGGAATTTCACAGGTTTGGAGAGTGAGCAAAGAAGTGGCAGTACAATGTGGGAAAGTGTGGGAAAGCATTTTGCCAGGATGAATAGAGGCATGGACTATTTTCGATATAGCGAGCAAATACAGAAGTCTGAAGGGCAAAAAGACTAGGGAGTTTAATCCAAGAGTCTTGAAAGGTAAACTTGCAGTTTGTCAGTAGTTAGGCAGGGAAATACAATGAAGGTATTAATTTCAAGAAGGCTTAAATGTAAAAGCAGGGATGTACTTCTAAGGCTCTACAAGGCTTTGGTCATGCCACATTTGGATTATTGTGCGCAGTTTTGCGTCCCATATCTCAGGAAGGATGCACTGGTCCTGGAGCGTTTTCCAAAGAGATTCACGAGAATGGTGCCAGGAAATAAAAGCTTAACATATAAAAATATTTGAGGGCTCTGGGTCTGCATTTGGTAGAATTTAGAAGGATGTTAGGAGGTCTAATTGAAACTTACAGAATACTAAATGATCTGGGAGAGAGGAGATTTTGGGAAGATTTATCCAATGTAAGAGAGAGACTAGTACCCGAGGGGACAGTGGAAAGAGAAGACCTTTTCGAACAAAGATAAGGAGAAACCTCTTCAGCCAGACAGCCGTGAATCTATGGAATTCACTGCTACAGAGGGCTGTCGAGTCCAGCTCATTGAGTATATTTTGGAGTGGAGAAAGTGAGGGCTGCAGATGCTGGTGATCAGAGCTGAAAATGTGTTGCTGGAAAAGCGCAGCAGGTCAAGCAGCATCCAAGGAACAGGAGAATCGACGTTTCGGGCATAAGCCCTTCTTGAGGAATGAGGAAAGTGTGTCCAGCAGGCTAAGATAAAAGGTAGGGAGGAGGGACTTTGGGGAGGGGCGTTGGAAATGCGATAGGTGGAGGGAGGTCAAGGTGAGGGTGATAAGCCGGAGTGGGGTGGGGGCGGAGAGGTCTGGAAGAAGATTGCAGGTTAGGAAGTCAGTGCTGAGTTCGAGGGATTTGACTGAGACAAGGTGGGGGGAGGGGAAATGAGGAAACTGGAGAAATCTGAGTTCATCCCTGTGGTTGGAGGGTCCCCAGGCAGAAGGTGAGGCGCTCTTCCTCCAACCGTCGTGTTGCCATGGTTTGACGATGGAGGAGTCCAAGGACCTGCATGTCCTTGGTGGAGTGGGAGGGGGAGTTAAAGTGTTGGGCTACGAGGTGGTTGGGTTGGTTGGTCCGGATGGCCCAGAGGTGTTCTGTGAAACGTTCTGCAAGTAGGCGGCCTGTCTCCCCAATATAGAGGAGGCCACATCGGGTGCAGCGGATGCAATAGCTGATGTGTTTGGAGGTGCATGTGAATTTGTTGCGGATATGGAAGTGTCCCGTGAGGCTTTGGAGGGAAGTAAGGCGGGAGGTGTGGGCGCAAGTTTTGCATTTCTTGCGGATGCAGGTGAAGGTGCCGGGAGTGAAGGTTGGGTTAACATAGAACATAGAATATAGAACATAGAAAATAGAACATAGAACATAGAACATAGAACAATACAGCACAGAACAGGCCCTTCGGCCCACGATTTTGTGCCGAACATTTATCCTAGCTTCAGCACCCATCCATGTACCTATCCAATTGCCACTTAAAGTTCGCCAATTATTCTGACTCTGCCACTCCCACAGGCAGCGCATTCCATGCCACCACCACTGTCTGGGTAAAGAACCTACCCCTGACATCTCCCCTATACCTTCCACCCTTCACCTTAAATTTATGTCCACTTGTAACACTCGGTTGTACCCGGGGAAAAAGTTTATGATTGTCTACTCTATCTATTCCCCTGATCATCTTATAAACCTCTATCAAGTCATCCCTCATCCTTCTCCGTTCCAATGAGAAAAGGCCTAGCACTCTCAACCTATCCTCGTATGACCTATTCTCCCTTCCAGGCAATATCCTGGTAAAGCTTCTCTGCACCCTTTCCAAAGCTTCCACATCTTTCCTAAAGTGAGGCGACCAGAACTGCACACAGTACTCCAAATGTGGCCTAACCAAAGTCCTGTACAGCTGTAACATCACTTCACGACTCTTGAATTCAATCCCTCTACTAATGAACGCTAATACACCATAGGCCTTCTTACAAGGTCTATCCACCTAAGTGGCACCTGGTGGGGGGTGTGGACCTGACGAGGGAGTGGTCTTTTCGGAACACTGATAGGGGAGGGGAGGGAAATATATCCCTGGTAGTGTTGTCCGTTTGGAGGTGGCAGAAAAGACGGCGGATGATACGGTGTACATGGAGTTTGGTGGGGTGGTAGGTGAGGACCAGTGGGGTTCTGTCTTGGTGGCGGTTGGAGGGGCGGGGCTCAAGGGTGGAGGAGCGGGAAGTGGAAGAGATGCGGTGGAGGGCATCGTCGACTACGTCTGGCGGGAAATTGCGGTCCTTGAAGAAGGAGGCCATCTGGGTTGTACGTTTTTGGAACTGATCCTCCTGGGAGCAGATGCGGCGGAGACGAAGGAATTGGGAATATGGGATGGCGTTTTTTCAGGGGGCAGGGTGGAGGAGGTGTAGTCTGGGTAGCTGTGGGAGTCGGTCGGTTTATAGTAAATGTCTGTTTCGATTCAGTCACCCGAGATAGAAATGGAAAGGTCGAGGAAAGGGATGGAGGAGTCTGAGACGGTCCAGGTGAATTTGAGGTCGGGGTGGAAGGCGTTGGTAAAGTGGAGGAACTGTTCAACCTCCTCGTGCGAGCACGAGGCAGCGCCGATACAGTCATCGATGTCGTGGAGGAAAAGGAGTGAGACGGATGGGTTCTTGACTGTAAAGGGGATCAAGGGTTACAGGTAGAAAGTGTGAGAATGGGGTTGAGAAGCATAACAGCCATCATGGAATGGCGGAGCAAGCTCAATGGGCCGAATGGCCAAATTTCTGTTCCAATGTCTTCTGGTTGTATGGTTAATATTGGCTCTCCTCGTTCCTCATTGGAAATGTATCCTTGAATTTGATCTTTATATAATTTATGAAGAATAAAATTCCATACTGATGGTTGGGAAATATCATTTTCCCTCCCACCAGTCTCAGCAGCCATGCCCTGATATCATAATCACACTAAAATTAAAACCCAGTGAAATTTACTTCAATACAGTTGATTGACATCGATAACATTAACAGCATGACCCTTACCTGCCCTGTCTGATCCTTGAATAACCATCTGAATTGTATGTCACATCATATTCTCTGTTAACATATCCATGCCATTTGTCTGTTATCACTCATGTTGTCACAAGCACTTTTCTGTCAGATTATGGACTAGGAAAGTTCTCTACATATTGTACTGACATTATAATCACTGATTAGTAGTTACAGATAATATGTTTCGATTTATAAGCCGAGAAAGTTGTTTAAGTTCTGACAATCCTTTGACATTACTGCCATATCTAAGGCAGATTGAATGATTACATTCAATCAATCTACCATCTCAAATATTTCTTCCTGTTCACCCCCTACACATCTCCCATGCCAAATGTGTAAACTTTAAAAGTTCTTTTGAATTTTAATAAAACCATTATTGAATGCAAAGGGGTTAACTGGAGCTATTTGTTCAGTGACTGTGATTAATATCAATCTCAGTGGATCCTAATTATGGCAGTGGAGAGTTTCCAAGGTTGAAATATAAATGGGCTCTGTTAAATGTGCTATCATATAGTGTGAGTAGGAGCATCACTGACAGCACTAACAGGGATCAGCAGATCGAGAGAGAGAGAGAGAGCGGGAGGAGAGATCAGAATCTGAGAACATTAGACTGGAATGTTCCAACAGTGGATCAGAACCTGAGAACATTAGACTGGAATATTCCAATAATGGATCAGAATCTGAGAACATTACACTGGAATGTTCCAACAATGGGCAGGAGTTTATCCTCTGGACTTTAATGGCTTTCTCGGCCTTGGATATCATTAGCATCACGGATCCAGGATATCCTTAGGATTATTCAAGGTGGTTACTACCCCATCCTTGCGATAGTTGGTATTCCTGGTAAGTCATTATATTTGTCTACTAAACTGGGTTGAACTCAATTTCTGCTCATGATATATAAATTTTGGAAAATGCAAGTCAATGTCTTCAGTTCCAATCAAAAAATCCTTTCCTTATAAATTATAACTGTCAAACTACTATTTATAAATTACTCACTGATGTGCGAGAAGGACACAGAATGTTCTCAAACTCCATAATCCATTTTGTCATTCACGGAATTTCATCTCCATGTCCTCCCCACTCACCAGTCCTGTCCAAAACCACCATTATGATATCTCAGTCTCGTCTGCATTCTCAGTGTAACTTCTTAATGAACCATGATTTTTGCCTCTGTTCAATCTGGATGCAACAGTTTCAAGTGCCTTCTAATCACACGTCCGTCACTAAGTAATTGCTCTTGAGGATGTTTGACGTGTTCCCTGCAGAAGCCACAGAATAATAGTCTGTTGATATCTCATGAAGGAAAGTGGTGGAATTTAAAAGCAACCATTATCATTTGTTATAAAAGCCCATCTGCTTGCCTGAAGTCCTTTAGGTAAGTTAATGTGTCACCCTTCTCTAGTCAGGTTTCCGTGTGACTTCATTGATGAACATGTGGGTGTACTGCACCTTTAAACTACCTGACAGCACCAAGTCTTCTGAAAAATAGATATAATTTAACATTTCGTCGAACAACTCGATTAGCTCATTGTCTTGAGACAAAAACAAATTCAGCCAAACAGTTTAAATTATACCCCAAATGACCCACCTCCAATCAAGTTTGAATGTAATATATTGATAATCTTGAAAGCCAATGACACAATCCAATAGTTTGGAGGTACAAGACCATGGAAAATTGAATAGTTGAGAGCAGAGCTGCCAAGCTACCAGCATACAAAGACTGTCTGAAAGATATCTCCTTTAAAAGTATATTCATTGATTAGTAACTAGTGAAGCAGAATCCCCCAGAAGAAAAGAAGACAGGACTATGGAGAAGAAACATAAGCTTCCTGGTTTTGAGATAAGAAGTTTTATTTTGTAAATCTTAATTAGGAGTCTTATCGGACTCGTATTGTGGAGGGGGAAAGGTCAAAGATAGGTTAGAGGAAGACGTCGGTAAATATTCGTTCGAGTATTATTCTCTGTAATACTTTAAGAAATAAAATTGTTAATTTGTACTTTAAATAGTTCTTAGACTCTAGAATTATCACACATTACTGCATTGGATAAATCTTTTCTCTGTTGCTGGTTTTAATTAAGCAGGAAAATTTATCCGGTGTTGTAACACTACAAACCCCCAGCAATGTGTTTTACTCTTCACTGTCCGGTTGAACAACTGAAACTGCAACTCAGTTTAAAATTGGCGTAACATGCTGCCCTGACGAGGGCTGCATACATCCTGTGAGAGAAGAACAAAAGTAAAGATAGCTCCTTTCCTCTGCCTGTTTCCCGTATTTGTACAGCCCATTTCTATTCAGGTAGGTGATCATTACATCTTTAGGTGTATTCGATCTCATTGAAATTCTCCCGAGTGTGATGCACGTCTCCAAGGGCAACTCTGGTGCTGGCTTTATTGATGCTGACGTACAGATGTAAGGAACTTATACATTCCATGTCAGTTGCAGTGCATAGAGAAATAATGGCGTTTGATAACACGGAAAGAAACGGCGATGTCTAAGTGAGAGAAAAGGATTATTGCACTCATCCCTGAGAATGTTGTTGAGGCAGTATTTGGCGTACTGTGGATAGACTTTCTCTCAAGTCTCACCAGACTAATCTCTGGGATGATGACAACATGAGCAGTGAGTGAAGCTCAGAGAGAGAATAAGACGTGATTGCATTGAACCTAAAGGGGGATGGACAATAACGAATGATGTTCTAAACAGGCACTTATATGGTGATAAATTCCATGGCATTTATTTCACTCGGGTCACATGATTCTCGATATTTTAAGAGCATCAGAGAACGTTCCACTCAATCACACCCGCTCCCTATTTCGATTGAGACAGAGAGGGAAAGAGAGAGAGAGAGGTTCAGGCTTTTGAATAAACTCTGCCAACATTAATACAGTTCAATTGGTGCGTGATCCTGCAATGAACGTCATGCTATCCATAATCCTGACAGCAGCCACAATACCTTCATTATTATAAAAGAGTTAACTCTTCTCAGCAGCTTCTGACCTACATGGAGAACATGGATGTGTCTTCTCGGAGATGGAAGATGCCTCCTTGAGACTTGACACAAAATATTTGGGTTCCTTCCTCACTGCCAGCAAACCATGTTAAAGTAGCACTCGTTCTATAAACACTGGAACCGTGATTAAAATCATGGAGACCTCTATCATTGCAGTCTTGGTTTCATTGGTTTGTTTGTTGGAATATCAATGACGCCCTCCTGCTCCTGTATAACTGTCCATAAGGCTGAATAGCCTCCTCCTGATCTCATGGAACATATTTAAGGGTCTTACTGGGCTCTGCCTGTTCCTGGTTAACATCTCGATGTACTGACCAGACCCCTTCTCTTCCTGGGGAACAGGCAGAAGGATTGAATGGGCTGTCCCTCTTCATTTTCAGTAGATTCCAGGGCTCAATGACTTCCACAAATTAGTGTGTAACCAGCTTGAAATGTTGAATGAGCTCCTCTTTCAACTGTGGAAATGTGCAGTGTCTGGCTCCGCTGTTACATGAATGTTACCGACACTTTAACAGCACAAACCGGAATGCTGTCCGGGTCTTGCTGCACATGGAGACAGGATGGTTCAGGAGCTGATGGGGGACAAAATGTTCTGAATATTGTGTGATCTTCAGTCATCATCCCTCCTTTAGATCTTATGATGGGGAAAGACCTTAATGGAGCAGATCAAGATGTTTGTGCTGAGGAAGCTAACCACCGGATCTCCTGCAGAGATATCCCGGGTCTGATAGGATTGTTGACCACCGACCACAAACATCTTTCTTTGTGCTCTGAAAGACCCAGACGACTGGGAAGTTACACTTGATTCCCATTCAGCTCAACTAAGTGGGTGGTCCTGATGCCATCTTCAGTCAAATACTGCCTTGATATCAAAACCATTCACTCTTTGCTGAGCCCCTGTGTTCACCTCTTTTTCATATTAATTAGGTGACGATGTATGTGTAGGGAGTGATTTCCTCTCACAGAGGATAATTACTGTCAGGAATTATCTGGTCTGGAGAGTTATGGGAGCTACATCACTGAAAGTATTTAAGGAGATAGATGGATTTTTGACCTGCCAGACAGCTTAAGGGTGTGAAAAACTGGGGTATTAAAGAAGAGTTAATATCAATAGTGGATCAGCCGAATTACCTGATCCGGTTCCTTATGTCCTCATACTCTGTAAATACAAAGTTAATGATTGTAATTTTCCTGAACGTTCTGTTATTGAACGTTGCAATCAGTCAGAGCAAAGTATTTTGTGAGTCATCTCTGAGTGAGGTATGTGGGTTGTATTCACAGTGAGTCTGGGTCTATAATATGACCAACAAATAAAGCACAAGTTACAGAGAGGAGACACTCTGCAAAGAGACCAGAGGCGTCTTTCGAACCCGGCCTGGATTTCCAAATAGCATTTCCAAACCACACCAAGCCGTGTGTGTGTGAAGTCTTGAGGGACTGAATGAGATGCTGTGTTACTGTGGACCAGGCATTTGGAGCAAGTGGCCTCCAACTGCTTCTTGAAGGAGCTGTGAGTGGTTGAATGGAACATAGGAACATATGACTGAGCAGCAGGAGTGGGTCATTAGACACTTTGTTACCGCTCCACCATGCAAAAAAATTATGGGTCATGTGACTGTGGTCTCCCCACATTTTTCTGTCTGTACACCATTTTCTGACAGCCACTTATCTTTCAAATGTCACCAAATACAACTGTGAACACATGCAAACATCCAGGCCCCACAAACTTCTGGGGAGGGAATTTTCACTTGGACAGCCCTTTCAAATGTTCTCATTTGTGTTCCAGCCAATGTTGGAGAGTCACTGTTTCCTTTTCCAGTCCCACTCCCCACTGGTTACACCAATTTTGAATGCAACCAGTTTAGTGATGTGGCCAATGATATCGGTCTCAGAGGAGGTCATTTTCTAGAAAAAATGTGAGACACAGAAAGTTGAACTCATATCAAATGGTAAAATGACAGAGTGCCCCAAATGTTATTCTGCTTTGGAAGTTATTCTGTTCAAATAAGCTACTGGTAGTGGGTTTCCTTTCTGGAACAGTTGGATTTGGCTGAATTCAGGCAGTGGAGAGATTCCAATGAATCCTCACCAGGAATCCTTCACAAGTGGTAAAGATAACTCAGGATTTTATGAACTGACACTCAGATATCTGGGAGAACAAAGTAAGAGAGAGGGATCAATTGGCTGCTGCTTCTCAGGCAGGGAACAATTTTCTCCCTCTCTGTGTTGGAACATAAAATGATGTCAACTGAACACCAAATTGGACTATGTGTGCTCTCCAGGAACATTCTCTGGAAAATCTGATTGTGGATTAAATGCCGGGGCATCATTGCTGTTGTTGTACACAATTCCATTCAATCTCAAATAATGTCACCACTTTATAATTTGATGACATGCTTACATGTGTCTGTGTAATTTGTAAATATTGGTAGGTGTCTTCATAGTATATGTCTTAATATCAATGCATCTTTTCCTTCAAATTTATTCTCTAGCTTTAGTCTCCCTGACAAGGGATAATATGCATCCAGCGAATGCACTTTTCTGAAAGTCATGGGTGGTTCAAATCTATTTCTAGGCTAAGATCGAAATTGATTATCCCCAATAACCAAAGGCCAGCATTCCAGGAATGAGTGAAGGGAAACCTCTTTGAAATTTTCGAAAACAGTTATATCCTTTTATTTTATTGTTAGGGGACCAAAACTGCACATAGTGCATGAGGTGTGGTCTCAGCAATGCCCTGTACAGATGCAGTAAAACCTTCCTGCGATTAAACCTGATAACTTTTGTCAAAAACAGCATCATTCCACTTACCTACCAAATTACATTCTGCACATGCAGACTGACTTCACATGATTCATGTCCCATGAACATGGAAACCGCCTGTATCGCAGAGTTCTGCAATCTGTCTCCATTTAAACTGATTACCATTATTTTATCCTTCATGTCAAAGTACACTTCTTACCTTATGTTATTTCTACTGAAGGTTTGCGCACTAATCTTCCCTGTCTATAATCATATTGCAGACTACCTCCATTTGACGACACAATCAATGACCATCTTGGTGTACGAGCTAATTGAGCTGCAAGCTATTCCCACCCCTTCCTCCAGATTTTTGATACAGATTATTGGACGTTGATGACACAACAGTGATCTCTGAGGCACTCCATCAAATAGAGCTTTGTAGGCTGAAAGTAAACATTTCTCTCTTACTCTCTATTACCTGTTCGCGACAGATTCTCTGTTACTGTGTAGCCGTTCAGGCGGGTTGAATGCCTCGCCCTGGGCTGTGTAATGTATTCAACGAGCTGAATTACTTCATTCTATATTCCTGTGTAATCCCTTAGAGGGGCAGAATGGTCTCCTCCTGTCTCATTGTAACCATCCTGTCTGACTAAATGGGGTGGCCCCCTTTCCTGGAACAGCATCGAGGGGTGGATTGCGGGAACAACACATGGGTAGGGGCAGCAATACATCTTTATAACAGCATCAAGGGTGGATTGAGGGAACAACACATGAGGTAGGGGCACCTGTATATTTCTGTAAAAGTATCGAGGGTAGATTGAGGGAACAACGCATGGGGTAGGGTCAGCAGTATATCACTGTAACAGCACCGTGGGACGGATTGAGGGAACAACACCACAGGGAGGGACAGGAGTACATCGCTGTAACAGCCTCGAGAGGTGGATTGAGGAAACAACACATGTGGTAGGGGCAGCAGTTGGCCATTCAGCGGCACCATTCAGAATGCTCATGGCTGATCCAATTGTGTCTGATCATCCTTCTCCTGTATGGTCCCGATAAACATTTACTCTCCTGTCCACAAAGATCAGTCGAGCTCAGCCTAGAAAATCCTCAATGGGAAAGTCTTCCCTATTCCCTGAGGATGAGGATACCACAGATAGCACAGCACTAAAGGGAAAGGGACATCCTTATTTCATTGTGGGACCCATTACTTTAAAACTGCGTTAACCTCACATCAAATCACCACCTCTTTTCATAATCATAAACCATTCTGCCCTCCAAACCTGTCCCACATTCCCACTGACTCTTTCCAGTCAAATATGTATCAAACCCAACGTCTGCTGCTGTCTCAGAAAGTGAGTACCTGATAGCATAACACCACATGAGCAGGAAAAAAGGAGCAGAATTAGGCCATTTGGCCCATCGAGTCTGATATGCCATTCAATAATTTTTTGTATGTACCTCAACCTCATTCTCCTGCCTTCTCCCTGGAATCCTTGATCCCTTTATAAACCAAAAACGTACCGACTTGTGTCTTAATGATACTAGTGCTTGTGTCTCTGTGTGTACGTATATGTATGTGTGCATGTCCATATGTGTGTGTGTGTGTCCATGTGCTTGTTATCTGTGTATTTGTGTGCCTACATCTGTGTGTCTGTGCATCAGCCTCTGTGTTTCTATCTGTGTTTGTGTCTATTTGTGTGCAACTGTACAGATCTCTCTGTGTTGAAATATGTGCATATGCCCATCTCCTTATATGTGCTGTGCATATTAGCATGTTGGGGTGTTTACCAATGCATCTGTGCATTTCTGTGTCTGCATCTCTTTGCAGTGAGGTATCTGTTTTTTGTTTGGGAGTGAAAGGACTGACGTTGGAACTGACAGTGGGTTTAAAGTGAAAACTGAAATTTGCTCTTTACTCGGTTGATGGGAAGTGGATGTTTCAGAATCTCCACATGAGCCATCCTGTTCCTGTCCGGCTCATGCCAGGGTCCTCCCCAGATGGTGGGGGAAGGCGGTGTGAGGGAACAGATCTCAGGCACTCCACTACCCGCTTGGCCCTTTCTGTCCCATTCCAGGCAGTTTGCTCCTGGAACAGGAGAAAGGGAGGGAGGGAAAGTGGGAATGGGTGACCCTGCTGTTAGTGCTGGTGGAGGTGGGGCTGGGGGTAACGGTGTAGTGTCCGGAATAAGTCAGCGGACAGTTGTAAATCTATTTAGTATTATTAGTATGGGGGGTATTGCGTAGGTGACAGAGAAAGTGAGGAACAAAGTTGCTGAATTCAATAATGAGTTTGGAAGTGGCTGAGCCTTATTTGCAGATAGAGCGCGAGCCTTGTTCGGGGGCGGTGCCATAACGGGGAGTGTGAAGGAGCAGATAGAATATGGTGAACCTTATCCTGACAGAGCGGGGAATGTTATTGACGCTTGTCCTGTACTGTTGAGCATTTCTTCAAATCATCACTAATCTTGCTCCTAATCTCACCCTGTCTTTCCAAGTGCATGTATATCTTATCTCTCAGAACCTTTTCAGGTAAGGTACCTAATACAGATTTTTGGTTTAGTGGTCTATAGCTCCCAGGTTTTTATTTGTAGCCCTTCTTGAGTAAGGGCACAACATTCACCACCCTCCAGTCCTCTGGGACCTCACCCGTTGGCCAGCGATGATGCAAAAATATCACTCAGGGCTCCCGAAATTCCTTCTCTGCCCTCCTGCAGTGTTTCTGATTACATCTGGTCACGACCAGGAGAGTTATAGAAATACTGCAAAGTCTGAAAAATACGTCTATTTATTTTAGATATAAACACCAAAGAAAGGGAAAGTGGCACAATGATGCTTAACATATCAAATTAGAAAATGTATTAATCATAGGAAGTTGCTTCAGAAGAATTTCAGTCATTGTGGAAACCTGAGAATTCTCAGAAATTCACAATCCAGACATAAGGGCCATGAAACTGATAAGGAAATCAAAAGCAGAACATGAATGATAACAAACAGGAATAACAACACTGCATAAATCTACAATCCGTATTTCAAAGGAAACAAAATAAAAGTAAGGTCTAATATGGAAATTTGTATTCGGGAGAGGAGAGTTTATTGTGAATAACAGGGAAATGGCAAATAAAATAACCAGTTCCTTTGCATCTATCTTCATGGAGGTAGATCCACAAAATCACCCAGTAATACCCAGTGATACTGTAGGGCTTGTGCAACTAAAGACAAAAAGTTAATTTATATCAGTGGCAAGGAAGTATTTGAGAATGTAACTGGATTGAGCATGGCTAAGTCTGATAAACCTGATGTACTTCATATTAAAATGTCATGCATAAATCGGCAAAAGAAGTATTAATTGCACTGTCGATGACTGTGTTTTATTTTCCTGTGCATTCTGAAGAGGCTAGAAGCTATTGTGGATAAATGAAAGTTAGCAAACGTGGTCCAAGCACTATAGATTAATAGAAGGAATCCAAGCATCTATAAAGGGAAGAAGACATACTTTGGAGAAATGCCGATCAAGTAACTTGACATCTGCAATTTGGAAACTGTTGGAATCTATTGTACAGCATGTGATATCGCATATTTAGGAATTAACAGCAACAATGCAGAAAATCCGTATGTATTTCTGATAGATATCTAACTCGATGTGCTATTAGATTTTAGACCCCATCAACCAATCTCTGAGAGAAGGAACAGGAAGTGACTTCACCGCAGGAAATAGCATCACCACAGGAAACGACATCAGCAACCAAAAGAAAGCCAAACAGATAAATAGAAAGCAGGAATTTTCAGCATTGTTTCGCATGAGGTCCACTGAAGATGTTACCTAGTAAGATATCGAAACATCTGGAAATGAACCCTCCAGCTCAGCGAGCAAACCTGCATCCATTGTGCGCAATGTTGGTGAGCCAATCTGAGAAAGAATATACTGACTACAAAAAAAGTGCAATGGACATTGTCCAGATTAATCCCTCAGATGGCTAGATTGCCTGATGAGGAAACTCGGCCTGTGTTCTCTAGAGTTTCAAAGAATGAGAGGAGGGTCACAATGAAATTTAGGAAATTCACAAAACATATGACAAGTTGTAAATACACAAAACGTTTCCCTGGCTGTCAAATCCACATTCAAGGCAAATAACTGCAGGTTAAGTGACAGACCATTTAAGACCACAATAATGAGGAAATTCTTCACTCGGTGTGAACTGCCTAAAACAGGGGCATAGAAACCTGCTGGTATGGCAAGATTAGGAAGAGTCCTCAGATATTCTGCAAGTGTGTCAACTGGAGAAGAATAACAAGGGAACAGGTGGGAGTCATTCGTGATTTGCCAAGTTGCATCCAAATCAATTTAGTGTTAGGAGACAGAGGGTAGTGTTTGAAGGCTGTTAGTGTGACTGGAGACAGGTGTCAATGGTGTATCACAGGGATCAGTGCTGTGTCCCTTATTATTTGTGATTCGGAGGTGTTGGTGTTGGGCTGTGGCGGACAAACCTAAAAATCACTTAACACCAGGTTATAGTCCAGCAGGTTTATTCAGAGGCACTAGCTTTCAAAGCACACAACCACCTGATGAAGAAGCAGGGCTTCGAAGCCAGTGCCTCCGAATAAACCTGTTGGACAATAATCTGGTATTGTGTCGTCTTTAACCTTATTATTTGTGGTATTCATAAATGATGCAGCTGTGAATATAGACGAAGTTGGCGGGAGTATGACAACTAAGTTTGTGTTTGTTACAAAGATTGTCCGGGTGGTTGGTAGTGAGGAGGAAGGCCTTATGTTACAGGAAGATACAGATGGTATGGTCTGATGGGCAGGTCAATGGCAGATGAAATGTAACCCAGATAAATATGTGGTGATATACTTTGGAAGAAGGAACTGAACAGGGGAATACTCAATGAAAGGCAGCACACGAGGAAGCTCAGAGGGTGCTTCACACACACCCTTGAATATGACTAAACAGGTTGATGCACAATTTCAGAAAGCATAGGGACCGTAGATATAACCTTTATTCATCAAGGCATTAATTATAAGAGCTAGGCAGAACTTAGGTTTGGCCAAGATGGAATACTGATTGGAGTTTATTACAGGAATGATGTGATTGTAGTGGAGGGGGCTCAGAGGAGATTCACCGGCATGTTCCCTGGGATGGAGCATATCAGCTATGGAGAGAAGTTGGATAAGCTCGGTTGTCTAGTTTGGAGGAGAGAAGGCTGAGTGGGCCGATATTCAGAAGGATAGCATTACGAGGAGCATGGACAGGACGGATAGACAGCAGCTGTTCCTTCTAGTCAAAGGGCCAAAAACAATTGAGCACATTTTATAGTGAAGGGTTTAAGATTTGGAGAGGAATTGAGGGTTGTTTTTCACCCAGAGGGTGTTGGGGTCTGGAATGCACTTCCTGAGAGAGGAATTGTCATGGTAACTTCACAGCCATTAGAAAACAAACGGCTGTGCACTTGAAATGCCATAAGATTCACAGCTACGGGTCTTGTGTCAGAAAGCGGGACTAATGTAGACCGTGCTGTATTGTTGATGGTACAAAGTCTGTGCTTCTGTGTTTGCATGGCTGTGGAAAGTTAATCATTGAGAAGCTTAAGAAAGGAATTGATGGGTTTTTGAAGAGTATATTAACAAGGGTTTTAAGATTGAACTTGTAATATCTTCTGAAAATATGTCAATGGCAAAATTAAGTGGAAGAAGGTGCAGCTTTCTTACAGTCTGATACCAGAGAATTGAGCACAGGGAAAAGGCAGAACTATGGAGCAAATACTTCGGTTATGTCTTCACAGAAGAAAACAAAATAAAAAAGAAAACGTCCCAACTACTAGTGAACATTAGTCTGTTGAGAAAAAGGGAGTAGAATGAAATTAGCAACTGAACAGTTTTCGAGGAAGTATTGGAACTGAAAGTAATGAGCACAGACAAAGTCAAAAGAGGTTTATCAAATGGGCACCATATTTGAGAAAGTGACATTTCGCATAATTATGGAGAAACAATCAATGCAATACGATCGCATTTTCAGAAGAATTTTGATAAAGCCCCAAGCCTATTATGCAAATTCAAATCCCTTGGAACTGGGACTAATATGGTTTTAGAATGGGAGAGCTGGCAGGAAGCAGTGAGTAGGAATAAAACAATTTTTTTTTGAATGAACGGCTTGGAGGATATAGCAAGAATCAGGGGTTGGGCCCCAGCTATTCCAAACACTCATCATATATTTGGCTGAGTGGATTAAATACAATATTTCCAAGTTTGCTGATGGCACTAAACAATATCAGATTGTGCGTGGGTGAGCAGGATGCCAAAATGCTCCAAGTTGATTGAGACAAGTGGAGTGTTGGGTAAATACGTGGCATATGGAGAGCAATGGCGGGCGGGGGCTTGGGATATGTGCTATTGTGACCTTTGATGGGAAAAACAGAACGGGAGCCTATCATTTGAAAAGGGATTGGTTAAAAATGTTGATCTATCCAGGAACTTAAGCTGCATTTTTGTTTCCTTCTGTGCAACCCATCGGAGTCAGTGCAGGGCAATGAGATCTGAATCGAGAAATCAATACTGGGAATGGCTTTGGGACGCTGACCAGTGTACACAGATCAAACAAGTGGGGAGCTGTAACATTGAAAAGGATCTGGATCTCCCTGTACACCAGTCACTGAAAGCAATGTTGCAGGAGCAGAAAGCAGATAGGCAGATAAATCGTATATCTACCTTCATTTCAGGGGGACTTGAATATAGGAGTATGGGTGTTTTATTGCAGCTCTATAGGACCTTGGTGAGACATTGTCTCGAACACTGTGCAGTATTATGTGCAGTTTGGGTCTCCTTACCTAATAAAGGACAACCCTGACATTGATGGAGAGCAGCGAAGATGACCAGACTCATCCCTGGGATGATAGGCTTGTTTTGCGGGCAGAATCTGGAGCGGCAGGGCTTGTATTCCATGGGCTTTCGGAAAATGAGTCGAGATCTCAATGAAATATATAAAACTCTGCTAGGGCAAGGCAGATTGGAAGCAGGGATGGCAATTCCCCTGGCTGGGACATCAAAACTGGGGGCCACAGTATTAGGTTAGGCAGGCCACTCTGCATTGAGATGAGAATAAATGTCTGCATTCAGAGACTGGTGAACTTGGGGAATTATCTCCCAGATCAGGCTATGGAAACCAAGGCACTGAATAGAAATAAGGATTTCTGGAAACTAAAGTGATAGGGAGAGAGCAGGGTATGGTATAAAGATAGAGGATCGGATATCATTCCAGGTTGTTCTCCAATAACGTGATAGCGTGTTCCTGCGCATCACTGTGTTGCAGAAAATCATGCAACATTAATGATGTGCTCTATGGGGAAAAGAGAATAATGGACGAACCGCAAAACATCAGTAAAACTCAAAAATTAAAGTGAGTCAAACACACACACTAGCACAGTCTAATAAACCTTTAAATCATATATTGTAATGAAATAGTGCTGCAAATGTAACACTTTCACAATACAGTCACTGGCTACATCCCTGCACCTTTCACCAAGCTCTTCACCCGAAAGCGTGCACGGCTGACTGACAACCTGATGCCAACACGGCATTCCAGTTCTCCACAATATTCTCCCCCTGGTTTGAAATAAAGTTCCTTCTAGTTGGAGAGAACACTTCCCCGTTTCAGACTCAAGTTCAAGGTTTGCAGAGCGGATTGCATTCCTGTTTTAGCTGAACATTCAGAGGGTGCATTTTGCAGACAGAGGATCCTGAGGCTGGGTTTTATTTTTCAGCTGGTGCCTGGCAAGGAGTCGCATGACAGTGAACGGAAGTTCACTTTATAGCAAAAAGGTGCGCAATTCGCAAATCGCATTGCAGTCAAATCAGTTTAATAAACACGTGTTATCAGAGAACTGCCTGTACATTGAATCGAGGAGCAAGATGGATGGACCGAAGGGATTACAACAGTTCTTATTTTATATTTCACAATGTTTAAACATATTAATAGATATGAACACTGTGTCGGAAAAACTGCATTGAGGAGATTTTCTCCATGAACTAGAATGGGGAAGGCTCAATGTGTTGAATGGCCTACTCCTTGCTCGATGTTT
Organism: Chiloscyllium plagiosum; assembly: GCF_037043375.1. Lineage (NCBI taxonomy): Eukaryota > Metazoa > Chordata > Chondrichthyes > Orectolobiformes > Hemiscylliidae > Chiloscyllium > Chiloscyllium plagiosum. The sequence continues at coordinate 58,885,445 of NW_028270184.1, read as the reverse complement.
CTGTGCAGTTTGTGGGAAAGCTCTGTAAATGTTGTCGCAAGCTCTCAGATGTTAGGAAGGAAGTCTCTGCAGGGTCAACAGTACTGTGATTCCCGTTCTCTTTTCTGATATCGAGGCTGGAGCTGGGTATTCTGTCGGGTTTTATCCTTTAAGACCTCGGAGCAGTGTGATACAATTGAGTGTCTTGCTTGGCCGTTTCAGGGACCATTGAAGAGCTTATCACATGTCTGTGTGTCTGGAGTCACTTTTAGGTCAGAACAGGAAAGCACGGGAGATTCACTTCATGCAAGTACATTGGAAAAGAAAATTAGTGTCTACAATCGACTTGACTTCAAGGTCACTGTTACTGACACTCGATTTTGCATCTTAATATTTTATGATTTTTTTTTTAACTTCGACCAGCTGCCAGAGCATTATCCTGGTTTGGATTAGTAATCCAGTGACATTTCCAAAACAGCACCACCTCCACATGGGGACCTCTCAGAAATCACACTGACCAAGTTATTTCTGTGTTGCTTGACAGCTCTGTCAAAAAGAGCTCCCATCACTTTGACTGTCGTGATGGGCATAAGGGGGTGGCAATTGGTCAGATTGTAATTAATCCCCTCTTAGGGGACGGGACATAGTTGAGTAATTTTCCACATTTCCAGGGAGATGTCAGACTTGGAGCTGGAATGAAACAGCTTCCCCAGGGACACGGCTTGTTGTACAGCATACGTCTTCAGTCATATTGCAGGAATGGTGTCAGGGCCCATTGCCTTTGTCGTATCTACTGTGTTCAGCTGTTTCTTCATGTCACGGGCAGCAAATCGAATTGGTTGAACTCTGCCATCTGTGATTCTGTGGATGTCATGGCGAGGATGAGGTGGAGCATCCATTCAACACATCTGGCTGAGGATGGTGCAGATACTACATCCTTGTCATTTACACTAATATGCAGGGCTGTTCCATTATTTAGGATGGGGATATTTCTGGTGTCCTCTCCACCAGTAAGTTGTTTAATACTACACCGATGTTTATGTCTGGATGTGGCAAGACTGCAGAGCTTAGATCTGATCTGTTGGTCTTGGGATCATTTCATCCTCTCTATCAGATGTTAGTTCTGCAGTTTGGAACGAAACCACTCAGGCGCCGTAGCTTTGATGGTTTGTCATCAGCTATAGGTACACATAGTTCTGACCTTGGCATGTTCACCCACACTCCTTACTGAACTATCACTCGGTTTGATAGTAATGGTAGACTGATGGACTATCCTGGGGTAAATGTTACAGATTATGTTTGAATACAGTCCTACTTCTGTTGTTGCTGTTGTCTACAGCATCACATAAAAGCCAAGTTTGAGCTAGTGTATCTGCAATTCAATTCTGCTGACTGTCCCCCAGTTCACATCGAGACCCATTCACCGATCAGCCGTGTACTCAGTGACCGCACCTGGTTTCTGATGTGGTAATATTTCCATTTTCATATTCTCATTCTGCTGAGTGTTCTCCTTGGTGTCATGCTTCCAATTTGTTACATTACTCAAACCCTTTAACATATTCATCTGAATCTTTTCCTTTGTCGTCGTGCCATTTTCTGCGTTTGAATTGAATGTGTTTCCCTCTGGTTTTCTCGCTGACCATGATTAAGAGCTCTGTGATGTAAGTGGTTCCAGCTTTATGCAGTTTCTGAGTGAATGAATGTGTGCACTTCAGTTCACAGGGTACGGCGCTCTGTGTGGGCAGGGCCTTTGAGCAGCTTCCACACACGTCATTGGAACTTGTTCAAAAACAGAAATTGCTGAAGAAACAAAGCAGCTCTGACGGCATCTTCTGTAGTGAATGTAGAGTTAATCTTTCAAATCCAGTGGCCCTCTACAAAGCCCGCAGTTTCTTCAGAAATTTTTGTATTTATTTTGTATTTATTTCCAGTATCCATAGTTATTTTTTTCATTGAAAATTTGTGCTGTGCCTATTCGTTTCTGAAGAACCTCAGCAGGTCTGGCAGAATCTGCAGAGACAGAGAAATAGAGTTAGCGTAACAAGTCCAATGTGACTTGTTCTGAACTGAAAAGGGTTGGACACTGGGCTTTTTAATCCTTTGCCGGAGATGGGGAATGGGTGACTTGGAAAAGAGGGCGTGGCAAAAGATAAACGGGCTATTAGCAGTGGTGAACGAGAAGATGATGCAAAATAGGTTTAAATTAAGGTGTGAATGGGGGAAAGGGGTTCTCTCTAGTTGAGAGTAAGATAAAGATACACAACCACACAGGGCCATAGGGAGAACAGGAGAGAGAATGTTGACAATGTGGTATTATATAGATCTAGATCTATACATTTTCACAGTATACATCATCACTGCCTTCACACTATGGAATTCAGGTGCTTGACCTCTTATTGGCACTAGTAAGAGTTTCATGCTGCCTTAGTTTTGTAACATAGAACAAAACTAACCGTATGAAGTTTGGGTTGTTTTCTACACCTGTCATTTTTAATATTCTTTCAAATTTCCAGTGCTTATCGTTAAATGTTTGATCTTGAAGTTAGTATCAGGTGGAGTGTACGAGGTTGAGTGGTGGCATTCTAAAAGTTTATAACATCATAGGAGGCATGGATAGAGTGAAAAGCGAAGGTCTTTTCTGCAGGATCGGGGAGTTCAAACACAGATGCATAGCTTTAAGGTGAAAGGGGGGAAACTGGAAACAGACAAAGGGACAACATGTTTTACACAGAGTGTGATGTATGTATGGAACGAGCTGCTAGAGGAACAGTGGGAGATGCAAGCACAGCTACAATATTTCAAAGACATTTAGACCAACATATGCATGGGAAACGTTTAGAGGCATATGGGCCAAGTGCAAGTAGATGGGACTAGTTTAATTTAGAAAACCTGGTCAGCATGGACAAGTTGGGCCAAAGGGTCTGTTCGTGCACGATATGACTGTATGGATGTAGAAATTGAGGAAAATGTACGAAAAGATATGATGTAAGAAATTGGTAAGAAATATAAAAACAAGCATCATGACCTTTTCTGTCAACATAAAAAAAGCTTGAAGCTGTGTGTGTGAACTGAAGCAGAAGTGAAGTGAGGAAAGCAGATTGAGGCCATTAGGAGGGTGTGACTGGAGAACAGGCCATAGGAAACAGGCAGATAATTTACACTAGTATTTTAAATCACTCCTCATGGGGAAGGTAGTGTAAGCATGTCAATGGTATAAACAAAATGGTAACAGGAGGGAACTTATTGAACTGTCTCTAACAAAAGAAACAAGGTATTTACCTAACAGGTAAGAATAAGGGTAGTCAGGTTAGCAGTAATTCATAGTTAATTTTAAAGTAAGTGGTCACAGTGTGACTAGCGGCATTTTGTGAAATATTCCTAACACTCTGGATTACAGAAGTGTTCCAGTGAAACTGGAAAACCTCGAGTATGGCGCCTGTCTTCAAGAAAGGAATGAGACAGAACGCAGGAACAATTTAGCCTTACAGTTATTGCTGGGAATCTGCTAGAGCCTCTTATTAAGGAAGGAATTGCAGGACACTTAGAAAAGCTTAATGCAGAGTTGGCATGGTTTTGTGAAGGGGAAACTATTTTTCCTCTGTAAAATCATACAAATTCTTTTTTGGAGATCCCTGAGAATGTCAACATTAGAGTCATGCTGGAAAAGTACAGCATGTCAGGCAGCATCCAAGGAGCAGGAAAATCAATGTTTCGGGCAGGAGCCGTTCATCAGGAATCCCTGAGAAAGTGACAAGCAGATTTGATAAAGGGCACTGGTCAACATGAGGCTTTCCAGAAAGTTTTCACAAGGTATCACAAAATAAACGTTCTGACACAAGACAGAGGCTTGTAGTATGATGAATAATATATTTGCATGGGATAATGGTTGCTTAACACATAGAAATCGGAGAGTCAGGATTAATGGATCTTTATGATAAAGACGTATCTACTGGATTACCACAAATTTCAGGCCGATGGCATCAGTTATGTACAATCTATACTGATAGCCTGACGGCGGGAGCTGAGTGCAATATACATCGGAGTTTGTGGATGACTTTGAGAACCAAAATGCAGACTGCTATTTAATGAAGAGGACTTCCAAAAAAGGAGTAGTACAAAGGGATTGGAGTGTTCCTGAGTATGAAACGTAACGTCAGCATGCTGATGCAGCAAGTAACGAGATTGGTTCATGAGGCGGCTTCCTGGGATGAAAGGATTGAATTATTGAATATATTTAAAATGATGAGGAGATTATTCATTGTGGTTGAAATGAGGGTGATATTACTGAAATGTACAAGATACAGAGGGGCCTTGACAAGGTAGATGTTTCCCCTGAGTCTCGAACTCGAGGTGGTAGTTACAGAATAAGAAACATCGACTTCAGTCTGAGGTGAAAAATGATGCATTCTCTCAGAAGTTAGTGAATGTCTGGAATTCCCTAACCCAGAGAGTTTTGGAGGGATGCAAGAAATTGGGTAGGAAAGTAGAGTTGAGCCCGGAAATGGATCAGCCATGTTCTTATTGAATGAGAGTTCAGTCTTGAGGGGCCGAAGAGCCGTCTCATGTTCCTACTTCTTAGTTTTTCATGTCATGCTTTTGGAAAGTAATTGATTATTTTCCTGGAAGTCGTGTTGTACAATGTTGCATTCGTGAGAGGAGAAAATTTGCCTGAGTTAATCCTGGATGGGATATGGGAGCTGCATTCAAAGCAATTCCAGAGCAGAAGTTACAGAGTGGGGAAGCATGTAAAAAGGGATAGCGTCTGGGGGTCACTTCCTGACCGAGCCTAGAATTTTCAAGTGCATTTCCGAAACTACAACTAACCATCGGCGTGGCTTCGATCTGCCTGTTTGTAGCTGGTCAGAAGGGCTGAATGGAACATCGGAACATAGGGCTGAGGGACGCGAGTGGGCTAAACGGCCCTTTAACACTACCCCACCAGTAAATAAGGTCATGGCTCATCTCATTGTGGTCCCAGCTGCACTTTTCTCTCCATGCAGCATTATCCCTGATTCACCTGTCTATGGAAAATCAGACAAAGCCAGCCTCGATATAATATAAAGATTCAGCCATCCCAAACTTCTGGGAAAGGGAATTCCCACTTGAGTGAAATCCGACTTTGTGATTTTTTCCTCACTCCGGTTCTGACTGTGGTTGGAGGGTGCAACTGTTTCCTTTTCTGTCCCACTCCTCCACTGCTCACAACAAATTTTAAATGCAACCGGGTTGGTGATATGACCGATGATAAAGGTCTCATTCGGGGTCAGTTTCAGTGATAGGAACAAGTCAGACTGATTTATTTCGTCAGCCATAGGTTACTAATAGGGCTAATGGAGCAGCCTGTTAGATTTGTGGTTAGCACTGCTGCCTCATATCAGCAAGGAGCTGAGCTCAATTCCAGCCTCGTCCGACACTCTGTGTGGAGTTTGAACATTCTTCCCGTGTCTGTGTGGGTTCCTTCCCAGTTCTCCAGTTTCCTCCCACAGTTCAAAGATGTGCAGCTTAGTATTATTGGCCATGCTAAATTACCCAGAGTATCAGGGATGTGAAGATTAAGTGGGTTAGTCATGGGAAATGCAGGGTTACATAGATAGGGTAGGGGGACAGGTCTTGTGGGAAACTGTTCAGTGGGTTGGTATGGACTCGATGGGTCGAATGTCCTGCTTCCACACTGCAGGGGTTCAATGACAACAGCATCAAGTTTGAGCTGTACAAACTCCCAGTCAGTATATACCTGGTTCACTCGCCTCAAGGCTTTGCATATTTCAACACAATCAGCTCTCACTCCAAGGCTAATCTGTTAAAGTCCACATAATATCAGCCCTTCATGCATGGAATAAATGAAGTGAAACATCTCTGAACTGTTTGCAGTGTTACTATATTCTTTCTCAGATAAGGATGCAAAAATAAAAGTAATCTCACACACCGTTGAGTCGATTTATTTTTGTTTGCTCAGGGTGTAGTGAGTCTTTGGAACACTCTTCCCTGCAGACCCATTCGGGGCAGAGATATTGAATATTTTTGAAGCAAGGTTCACGAATCACAAAGGAGTCAAGGATTATCGAGGAGTGGGCAGCAATGTGCAGTGTTCGGGAAAATGTAAACAGTGGTACTGAATGACACGGCTCCAGAATATCCAGGAATTAAACGAAATGATAACATCAATAAAATTTTAACGGGGAAACAAGATGGCAGCGATCTGAAAGGTCAGCTTTGCTGATCTCTGCATCACAATAATGCTGTACCCCACCCCACCACAGTCATTTACTTACAATTTAACACTAAAAGAGCTATAGAATCCTTACTAATGCCATTTTGTCAAGTGGAAATGACAAAACATGGGAAAGGATCGAGTAAGTCCAAACACGTAGCTAACCCTTCAGAAGCTTTCAGCATGCCGGTGGCCGCACCAGTAACACCCTCTGCTCGTTCACCGGACCGAGTTACTCACCAGGATTTGGTCACCGAGTTCACCAAGTTACGGGAAATAATTGAAACCATGATTGAAGAAACATCCAGCAGGAGGACAGAACCACTCTCAGCACTGCTCCAAAAACATGAACAGCAACTTGAAAGGCTTGGAAACAGAACGTGCGAGGTCGAGCACCAAACTGCAGGGGCAGAGTCTGTGATCGATTCCTCGAAGGAACGGACCCTCGCCCTTGAAAAACATATTCGTACCTTAACTGAATAAGATGGCGACATCGAGAACAGGGGCAGAATGAAGAATGTTCATTTCATCGGTCTGCTGGAGACATAAGCTGTCCAGTCAGTGAGTTTTTTTCGAGAACTGGCTGCCGCGATTTCTTCATTTCGAAGCTGAAGAGGGCGGGGTGAAGAGTGAGACAGCTCATCGCGTTAAAGCGCGGAGGTCAGACTCGACCAACGCCTTCCCCCTGTCCTTGTACGATTACATAGTTGCAGGGACAAACAAATACTTATGGAAGCTTCCAGAATACAGGGAAATGATCCGACGAGGACTCAGGAATATGTTCATCCAGGTCGTTTCACCGGCAGTGATTCAGAAAAGAAAATCTTTTGATGATATCAAGAGAAGACTAAGGGAACTTGAGATTCTGTATGCGTTATTGAATTCAGCAGTGCTCCGTATGTTATCAATAGATCCAAGCACTCAATCGATCCACTGACTCTCCAGAGGAAGCGAAAACGTTGTGGACACTTTAAAGTAGGCTGGATGCTGTAATGGATATCGATAATCATGTTTCTCTCTTTTTAAAGAAAGTTTGTTGAAGGTTTCTGGTATTAAGCAGTGTTAAATTATAATTGGGGATGGGCAGAGTACACACTTTTAACTTCTTCATTAGTATTACTACTCGTTTTTCTCTTGCTTAGTTTGTGTGTCGGGTTTGGCTCAAGCTAAAGGAAGTTATGAAGGTGATCGTGATGACTAAAAGCCTACCTAAGGGCAGTTCAATCCCGATATATGTGATCAGTAGCCCTGGATGCAGTAGTGATAATAGGGCAGAAGACAAAGATTTGTGACGTGAAAATGCCCCCAGTGGGCGGTGGGTAAATGCCCTTCCTGAGTGCCATTGGCATTTTGCATCCTTTTTTTTTGTTTTTGTATGTATTTAGTTTTGGAACGTTTTGAGAGCTTGTCAGTTGTAGTAGCTTTACTTTGTATGTATTCTTAGGCTCTATGAGTCTTTTTTCATTGATGCTCAGCGATTTGTATTTCGAGTTCTTCCTCTCTGGAGTCCAAATATTGTTTCAGTGTGTTATGGTTAATGTCGTGCTTAAATGGTGTATCTGGAGCATTAAGGGGAGCCAGTTCAGAGAAAAACGGTACTTTCTAGTCTTAGAAAGGAGAGGGTGAATATTGCCGTATTGCAGGAGATGCACCTTGATGACAAGGAGCATTTGACATTACAGCAGATCGGGGTTGATCAGGTTTATGTCTCGCCTTTTATTACTAGGAGTAGGAGATAAGCCATACTGGTGAGGAAGACTTTTCCATTTAAGTTACTAGATTGCATTAGACTCCCACGGGAGGATCATAATCCTCAAAGATATATGGGGAAGAAAACTGTACTTTGAATGTTTATTTCCCCCGGTGAACAGTCTTAAATTCATGGTAGTTGCATTTTCCAAATTAAGTAATCTTTCTTCGCAGCACATTATGGTCGGAGGAGATTCCAATGATCATTTGCGCCCACGTTGGCCAGAATGCCCAGAGGCCACCAGTACCATAGAACATAGAACATTACAGCACAGTACAGGCCCTTCGGCCTCGATGTTGCGCCGCCCTGTCATACTAATCTGAAGCCCATCCCATCTCCAGTATTCCATGTCCGTCCATATGCCTGTCCAATGGCGACTTCAATGCACTTAAATTTGACTAATCTACTACAGTTTTAGGCAAATCATTCCATCCCCTTACTCCTCTGAGTAAAGAAACTACCTCTGATATCTTTCTTATGGCGATCTCCCCTCACTTGAAAGTTGTGTACCCTCGTGTTTGCTGTCCCCATACTTGGAAAAAGGCTCTTCCTCCCACCCTATGTAACCGTCTGATTATCTTGTATGTCTCTATTAAGTCACCTCTCAACCTTCTTCTCTCTAACGAGAACAGCCCTCAGCCTTTCCTCGTAAGATATACCAGGCAACAAACACGTAAATATCCTCTGCAGCCTTTCAAAATCATCCACATTCTTCGTATAGTGCGGTGGTCAGAAATGTGCACAATACTCCAAGCTGCAGCATAACCTCCTTGTTCCGGAATTCAATTGCTCTATTAATAAAGGTCCAAACACTGTATGTCTTCTTAACAACCCTGTCAGTCTGGGTGGCAACTTTCAGGGATCAGTGTACATGGACACCGAGATCACTCTGCTTATCTGCACTCTCAAGAATCTTACCATTAGCGCAGTACTTTGTATTCTGATTACTCTGTCCAAAGTGTATCACCTCACACTTGTCCACATTAAACTCCATTTGCCACCACTCACGCCATGACAACTACCCTGCATCTCTCACTCCTATCGAGAATCATCCTTGCAATCCATTCCTCTACATCTCTGCAACTATTCGGAGGCCTATAGAAAACTCCTAGCATGGTGACTTCTCATTTCCCTGTTTCTAACCTCAGCCCATACTACCTCAGTTAACGAGTCCCCAAATATCCTTTCTACAACTGTAATATTGTCCCTGATCAACAATGCTACACCTCCCCCCTTTTACCATCTTCTCTGTTCTTACTGAAATATCTGAATCACGGAACCTGCAATAGCCATTCCTCTCCCTGCTCTATCCATGTCTCCGTAATGGCCACAACATCGAAGTCCCAGGTATCAACCCACGCTGCCAGTTCACCCACTTTATTCTGGATGCTCCAAAACCCAAGTTCTCGCTTGCCAGTGTCTGATACTTGATTTTAGAGCTCCCTACTCTCATCCTCTTCTGTACATTTTCAACAATTTTGGTTCCCATCCCCCTGCTCTATTACTTGAAACACATTTTAATAGCTTTCGTGAATTTCCCACCCAGGATAATGGTACGCCTCTGGTTTAGATGAAGACGATCCTGCTTGTAGAGGTCCCACCTACCCCAGAAAAAACTCCAATTATCCAAAAACCCGAAACCCTCCCTTCTGCGCCATCCCTGTAGCCACGTGTTCATCTCCTTTCTCTCCATATTTCTCACCTCACTAGCACGTGGCACAGGCAGCAAACCAGAGAAAACAAGTCTGTTTGTCCTAGCTCGAACCTTCCATCCTAGCTCCCTGAATTTCTGCCTCAAGTTCCCATCTCTCTTCCGACCTATGTCGTTGGTGCCAATGTGGACCACGACTTGGGGCTGCTCTCAACCACGCAAATATAAACTGTTCTACTTACCCTTCCCAGAAGCTCGCTCCTTCCTCGCTGGCCTGAAGGTAAGAAGTTTAAATCTACTTACCGGCCTTCCTGACAATCACCTCGTACAAACGTCACCTCCTCCAGGCTCCCGCCTCTCGCTGCTCCGAAATGGACAGTTGGCCTGAAGATAAGAAGGTTAAATATACTTACAGGCCTTCTTGACAATTACCTCGCACCAATGTCACATCCTCCCGGCTCCCGCCTCTCGCTGCTCCGAAGTGAGCATCTTTACAATCTAGGCAATTAATGGATTTTTGTGTGGAATTGGGGCTGGTGGATGTTTGAAGGCAGATCCACCTCATACATAGAGATTTTCCTTTCTTCTTTAACCCGCAGAAATGCCACATTGTTGATCTCTTCCTCACCTTGCAGCAATCTTTGATTCGATGGCGTTCATTAAAATTGGGAATATTACCATTTCTGACAATGCAGCAGTATACTTATTGGTTAAGATTAAGGGCAATATAGCAGGTTCGAGACACTGGCGAATTGATCCCTTTATTCTTAAGGAGAGTAAGTTCATTGAGTATTTTTGTAATGAATTCGGAGCTTTCTTAGCCATTAATTCAGATTCAACCAGTAACCCATCCATTCTATGGGAAATTGCTAAGGCTTACGCCAAAGGAATAATTATTCCTTAGGATGCGGGAAGCTGGAACAGGAATGCTTGCTCCAGGCACTGTTGAAGGCAGTGAAGAGGGCAGACTGTGATAGACCCTCGGTGGCTAGACTGCAGAGGATTCGGTCTGCAGTGAATTCTATGCTCACACAGACATCCAAAGAGGAACTTACTTACAAAGGCTGTTTGAGCATGGTGATAAGCCAGGCAAGTATTTAGCCTATCTTGCGAGGAGAAAGAGCATCCCCAAACCATTAATTCAATTAGCGAAGGTACTGGAACCTTTACCTGTGATCCCATAAAGATGAAAGCAGCATTTTGGATATTTTAGCCCGAAATATATCAGACTGAGCATTATGATGATAGGTAGATTAAGATGCAATGTTTCTTCAAGAACTTGGATTTTCCAGGGGTAACCCCCAACGCATCTTGCTTTAACGCACCATTGTCTGTGCTGGAGGGTATAAAGCAGCTTCAGCGCGGAAAGGCGCCGAGTCCTGATGGATTTTCAAGTGATTTTTATGAGGAATTTATAAACCTATTATCAGGGTCGATGATTACCATGTTAGTCACTCACAGAGTCACGACTACCTCCCACCATGCTTTTCAACAGAGGAACTGTTACTGCGGGACTTTGCAGAGATGAAACCGTTTTCTCAGCCAGGAAGAGAAACTGAGGAAAGAGAGGCATTTTCAACACTAAATGGGTGCATCATGGGTGTGGGGATTTTACTTGCTCCTGTCATTGGATAGTCAGCGGAGTTTCTGTGGATGGTGTTCCCGGGTTTGTTTTGTTAGCTGCTTGGTTTATTTAGGGACACCCGACGGTCTGGCGACGGCACTGTGGACACTACATTTACAGAGTGTCTGGGTCCATGGTAAACAAATAGAGCTGAGACTACACAGAAGTGAAGTTCTGTAAATAGGAGGAAGTAGGCACTGCACTATCCTCCCCGGGATTTCCAGGCACATTTGTCGAAGCTGGTCTCATTCCAAGTGTAAAGTGTGAAACCAATTTGTTTCAGATATGAGGTTGTCACTGAGCTGTGTACCCTCCTTCAGTATAACCTGTAGCCTCAAACCAGGGACACGACTGTGCTGATACTCATCATGAAGTGAACTGGATTAATTGTGGAATTTTACAGCGCAGGGGTGGGTGGCATATGCATTATCTCCGGAGTGCAGTCCTCTGATGTATCACTCGCTGAGAGAAACCATCTGCTCCGCTGAGAGGAATATGTTGGCTCTGTCTCTACAGAGGAACTTACAGAAACAAACTAGGGAACAGAGTGGCTGGTGTAAAAGGTGAACAACAGGAAATTAGAATTATAAAAAAAATGTATTTGAAAGTCTCATTGAACTGAAGGTTTGTAATTTGATGCATCTGATGAGCTACTTCCAAGAGTATTGAGGAAGTACCAACAGAGCTAGTAAAATAATTATTGATTATTTTTCAAAACTGCTTGGATTCTGGAAATGATCCTGCCGACTGGAAAGCAGCTATAGTGAAACTAAATATTTGAAACAGATCGGAGTGAAAAAAACAAACAAACAGAAAACTAGATAGCTTGGTGTCAGCTGTGAGGAAAAATATAATTGTAGCATGTTATGAGAATGTGGATTAGTGGTGCTAGAAGAGCACAACAGTTCAGGCAGCATCCAAGGATAAGCAAAATCGACGTTTGGGGAAAAGGCCCTTCATCATAAGAATGTGACTACTTAACACTTGGAGAATAATTATTTGATTTGGTAGAGTTGGCCTATATTCAGGAAAGGGAAATAATCTTTGATAAACGTGCTGGGGTTTGCGGAGATTGTCCGTTGTGACATCACTAATTGAGAACCAATGGGAGTGGAGTATTCAAATTTTCAGCAGTCGCTTGACATGAATGAATACAGGTGTGGGGGGAATGTTAGTGCCCATGGGTAGCTAGGGGTGGAATTTATGCCATCTGGCTAAAAATTGGGTAATGGAGATACGAGAAGAGTAGTGGTTTTCTCTGGACTGAAGTCTTGTTGGTTATCAGATGGATCACTGTTTGGACAATAGCTGTTCACATGGTCTAAAATGATTCAGATGCGAACAACAAATATCATTATTTCTATATTTATATTTCTTAAATGGTGCGACAATGGGTAGTGCTGTTGTTGAAAAGGACCTGGATGTCCTTGGTCATAAGTCACAAGCAGAATTCTTACGGGGCAGGAAGTAGATGATACGTGGGTCTTCATGCAAAGTCATTGAAGTACCAGAGTTAGTATATCTTTCACAATGGTAGTGTTTTGTTGAGGGAGTATTTGGTGCATTGTGTACATATTTGTTCTGTTTTTTAAATCATGATCTCTTTGTCACGGGGACAATGCAAAGGAGCTTCACCAGACTAAACCCTGGCATGATAGTACCATCAGGAGAGAGTGCAGTAACTCTGTGTTCAATCTGTAGCGCTGTGAGAGAATAAGAAAATGAAACTTGATGGTTATGGGCGGACACGCATTATGTCTCAAGCAGCTGAATAATGTGAAAATTCCATACTTTTCATTGGATGTTTGATTCCAGATAGTTTAGATGCATCTGCAGAGCCCCACATGTCGATTGACAGAGGTGCAGGCTCTGAATTAACTCTTAACACTTTAATGCACAATTACTGCATGACACTGCATTGATTGTCATTTATACGCAATCCTGTCAGCAGCTAAAATAACCTCATCCTGAAACAGTTAGCCATTCTGACCTCCATGGAGACCATGGTTCTGCTCTATTGGAGATGGAAGACAACTTAGAGAATGGAGCCAAAATGTCGGCTTTATGCCTACTCAGAAAACCATATTAAATTAATTAGATTACTTACAGTGTGGAAACAGGCCCTTCGGCCCAACAAGTCCACACCATCCCGCCGAAGCGCAACCCACCATACTCCTACATTTACCCCTTCAACCTAACACTACAGGCAATTTAGCATGGCCAATTCACCTGACCCGCACATCTTTGTGACTGTGGGAGGAAACTGGAGCACCCGGAGAATGTGCAAGCTCCACACAGTCAGTCGCCTGAGTCGGGAATTGAACCCGGGTCTCTAGCCCTGTGAGGCAGCAGTGCTAACCACTGTGCCACCGTGCCGCCCCAATAGTTAAGTACTATGAGTAATTAAGCCACGTGGTTCAATTTGAACCAGTCTATCTCTGCAGTTCCTTCATTATTTGATTGTGATGTTGGAGCATCTTTCAGCTCTTACTGTTCCTGTGTTAGTGGCTTGTGAAACTGAATGACCTCTTCCTGTTCCTTTGTAAGTGATTCCAAGTGTGAAATGCTCTCGTTCTGATCACGTGTAAGTGACGTGTGGGAGTGAGCAGACTATTTCTCTTCCTGTGTAACGGCAGGAGGGATTGAATAAGCTATCATATGTCTTGCCAAGTAGTTTTGTTTGGCTGAAAGACTTCCCCATATTCCTGTGAACCCAGATTGAGGTGCTGAATGAGCTCCTCCTTTTACTGTGGAAATTTACAGTGCTGTTTTATGAATGTTACCAAGACTTTAACAGCACGATATGTAATGTTGTCCAGGCTTTTTTTTAGATATGAACACAGATTGCTTCTGGAGCTGAAGGGGGACAATTTGTTCTGAACATTATTCAAACTTCAACGATATCCCCACTTCTGCGCAGTTTGGACTCAATGGGCTGAATGGCCTCATTCCACACTGCAGGGATTGTTTGATGATAAATTGGCGATCCCTGTTCTAAAGGAGCTACCATGAGGATCCCCTGCAGTGATGTCCCACGGCTGAGATGATTGATGCCCTCTGATAATAAATATCTTCTCTTGTGCTGTGAATGACTCCAGTAGTGGATCGATCACAATCAATTATCATTAAGTGCGATTTTGGTCAGGGTCCTTGGTCTCTTCCTCAGTCTAGTACTTAATTTGTGCATCTTGCATTATTGTTCACTTCCTGGTTTATGGCGCTACATGTTGCATAGGGCGTTTGAGCAGTTTTGACACGTTATTAAAATCAGAAATTGCTGGAGAAACCTAGCAGGTCTGGCTGCATCTGTGGAGACAGAGAAACAGAGATAATGTTTCAAGTCCAGCATTGCCACATTTCCGAACAAAAGTGGACAAAGGATGAGGGGAAACAGAGCATGTGGAGGTGCAATGCCACAGAGGAGGGGCTTTTGATTGTGGTGTAAGAGAAACGGACGTAAAATAGGTGTAAATTAAAGTGTGAATCGGAAAAATGCGTTGTTTGTATTGTGCGTAAGATAAACAAGACAAAGACAAGCTCATTGGGAGACAAGGAAAAGTAGGGAAACCAGGAAGCAGAATGCATGAAGAATGGAGAACAGCCATAATTGCTCCAGGCTGTGAAGTTATGGAATTTAATATTAACTCCTCTCGGTGGAAAAGTACCAAAGTGTAAAGTGAGGTGTTGCTCGAGCTGGGGTTGTGCTTCATTGGAGCATTGAAGCAGCCCAGGACCGATACGTTAGCATTAGAGCAATGTAGGTTATTGAAATAGGAAGCAATGAGAGTGTCATGGTTATTCGTACTGACAGAGTGAGAGTGTTCCTCAATGCAGTCTCTGTTTGGTCTCCCCAGTGTAAAGGAGACTGTATTATGAGCAGCAATGACAGGAGAATGGATTGAATGATTACAAGTGAAATCTTGCTTCACCTGAGAAGTGTGATTGGGGCCTTGGACATTGAGGAGGGAAGAGGTGTATGAGCATGTGTTGCAGCTTCTGCAATTGCATAGGAAGGTGCCATGGAGGGAGTGGTGAAGTGTTCGGGGTGAAGGAAGGTGTCACAGAGGAATAGTCCCTGTGAAATGTTGACAGTGGACGGGAGGGGAAAATGTGGTTAATGCTGGTGTCCTGCTGGAGGTGGTGGAAATGGCGGAGGATGATTCCGTGAATGTGGAATTTAGTGCAGTAGGAAGTGAGGACAAGGGGAGATATATCATTGTTCTGGGAAGGAGGGGGTGGAGTGAGGGCCGAAGTGAGGGAGTAGGGACAGTGACTGCTGAAGGCCCTGGGTACCGGAGTTTGGAGGTTCTGGTTTGAAGGAAAAGGAGGTCATGTCACAGGCAGTTCATTGGAATGTGGCATCATCAACCAGAAACAACAAAGATGGAGAAACTGGGAGAATGGAGTCAGCCTCCGCTGATCATGTGTTCAGCCACATGCACAAGTTCCCACTGAATGATTGAAAATAACCAGACATCTAAATTGAGGATTTCTCTCTCACACCTGCTCTGAAGCGGGATGTGGAGGTAGACCCAGAGGAAGGTCAGTGGGTGTACATGGGCACACATTCAAGCAGATATTCCATAATATTCAGAGATTATTGTTTTTGTTCAAAAAGAAGGACTCGATAAGAAGATGAACCACCCATGATTGACAAAAGCTGTCAAGGATACTATTCAATCACAATGTGATGAGTGTTTGTGTAGGATCGGGTTTAGGATGCTTAGTTTAAAGACAAAA
Organism: Chiloscyllium plagiosum; assembly: GCF_037043375.1. Classification (NCBI taxonomy): domain Eukaryota; kingdom Metazoa; phylum Chordata; class Chondrichthyes; order Orectolobiformes; family Hemiscylliidae; genus Chiloscyllium; species Chiloscyllium plagiosum. The sequence goes on along the minus strand of NW_028270184.1, from coordinate 58,869,490 downwards.
AGCAGATGCTGGACATGCATTTCAGCTGCGCTTCCTGAACTCTCTCCCCCCTCCCCCAAGAAACCACTGCCATTGATGCTCTATCTTCTTCCCTGCTCGTCTCCCCTTTCTGATCCCAGGTTCTCCCTCTCAAATTACAGAGTACAATCTCCCACATTATGGACCCTACGCACTTCACCTGAAACTCTTTGATCAAGTCTATCTTCGCTGCACTCGCGTCAAGCTGTGTTTTGTGACGCCACTTTGCCTCTGGTCTCAAAGTGGCTCGGCCTCTCCATTCTTGCTCATTCAGGAAATTTTTCTTCTTGGAAGAAATCTAATTGAAATCACCTCTCCACCTTTGTACTGAATTCACAGTTAATCCAAATTTCCAAAAGTATATTCAGCCTTCATTTCACTCTGCTAAAGGCAACTGCATGCTGTCCGTCTGGTATAATAATTTCGTCTCTCACAAAGATCTATCCAGAGAAACGTTTTCACTGTCGACATCATCATCCCTTTTAGACAAAGGATTTCAGGTGTTTGACTTCTTCTTGGCAAGAGTAAGCGTTTCATGCTGCCTTAGTATTGTAACAGAGAAAAGCAAATCACAACATGATGTTTGTTTACCTGTCATTTTCGATATTGCTTCAACTTTGCAGTGCTTAGCTCGAAATGATTGTTCTTGAAGTTAGTATCAGATGGAGTGTCGGAGGTTGAGGGGTGAAATTCTAGAAGTGTATAATATAATGAGTGGCATGGATAGGGTGAATAGTCAAGGTCTATTCCACAGGGCAGGGGAGATCAACATAGAGCACATAGGTTTAAGGCGTAAGGGGGTAGATTTAAAAGTGACAAAGGGGCAACGTTTTCACACAGAGAATGGTGTGTGTCTGGAATGAGATGCCAGAGGAAACGTGGTAGATGCAAGTATAGTTACAACGTTTCAAAGACATTTTGACAAACATATGAATAGGAAATGTTTAGAGGCATATGGGACCCGTGCAAGCAGATGGGACTCGTCTGTTTTGGAAAACCTGGCCAGCGTGGGCAAGTTAGAACAAAGGGTCTGTTTGTGTGCGATATGACTGTGTGAATCTAGAAAGCGAGAGAAAAGAAAGAAAAGACATGATGTAATTAAATTGGCAAGAAATATAAAAACAAGCATTTTGAGCTTTTCTGTGTGTATGAAAACATGTTCAAGGTGAGTGTGTGACCTTTGGTAGAAATAAAGTCAGGAAAGTATATTGAGGACATTTGGAGGGTGTGACTGGGGACCTGGCTACTGAGAACAGGCAGATAACTTACACCGGTATTATACATTCATTCCTGACAGGGGAAGGCACTGTAAGCATTTCAATGATATCAACAAAATGGTAATAAGAGAGGCGTTCTTGAACAGTCTCTAACCAATAGGACCAAGTAATTCATAGGCAGGTCACCAGTAATTCATAGCTGGCTTTAATAGAAGTGGTTACAGAGTGAATAGTGGCGCTGTGTGAAATATTCCATAACTCTCTGGATTACAGGAGTGTTCCAGTGAAACTGGAGAACCTTCAATGTGTTCGTGATGAAGGGGCACTTGTACACACGAGGCTTTCCAGAGATTTTCCACATGTTATCACAAAATTAAGGCTCCTACACAAGACAGAAGCTCATAGAAGCTCATATCCAGAAGCTGGATAATGTATTAGCATTGGGTGACGGGTTGGTTAACACATAGAAATCGCAGAGTCAGGATTAATCAATCTTTCTGACAAAGACGTATCTACTGGAGTAGCACAAATATCAGGCCGGTAGCTTTAGTTATTTACAATCCACAGTGATAGCCTGATGGCGGGAGCTGGGTGCAACATACATCTGAGTTTGGGGATGACACTGAGAACCAAAACGTAGGTTTTTACTTAATGAAGAAGACTCCCAAACTAAAGAACAGTACAAAGGGATGGGCGTTTTTCTGTGAAAGAACCATAAAATCAACATGCTGATGCAGCAAGTCACTAGTTTAATTCATTAGGCGGATTTCTGGGATAAAAGGGTTCAATTATTGAGTACATCTAAAATGGTGAGGTGTTTGTTCATTGTGTTTGAAGTTAATGAGGGTGATATAACTGAAACGTACAAGATACAGAGGTGTATTGACAAGGTAAATGTTAAATTGTGGTTCCATTCCTGGGCAGAGTCTCGAACTCGGGGATACAGGTACAGCATTAGGGATATCGATTTCAAACTGAGATGTAAATAAATGTCTCCACTTAGAAGATAGTGAATATCCAGAATTCCCTAACTCAGTGAGTCACTGAATGTATTTACCGACGGGGTGGATTCGGTTTTGACACATCAGCGAGTTCAGGGATACAAGGGGTTAGATGGAAAGTGGAGTTGAGCCCTGGAGTAGATCAGCCATGCACTTATTGACCGACAGTCCAGGCTTGAGGGGCCTATTGGCCCAGGCATATTCCCATTTCTTACGTACTAAAGTTATGCTGTTGGAAAGTGGTAATTTTCCTAGAAGTCGTGCTGTAGAATGTTGCATTCACGGAGAACAGAGGATTTGTTTGTGTTAACACTGGGCTCGGCAGGGGGCTGTATTCACAGCAATCTGGATCTGCAACATGACCCACATTTCCAGCAGAAGTTACAGAGAGGAGAAGCCTGGAAAGAGGGATTGGAGGCGGTCCTGATGGTCACTTCCTGACCCGACTTGGATTTTTCAAGAACATTTCCGAAATTACACCTAACCATTAGAGTAGCCTCGATCTGCTCCTGTGTCGCAGGCCTGAAGGGCTGAATGGAACATCAGAACACAGAACTGAGGGACACAACAACGGCATTCGGCCCTTTGACACTACTCCACAATTAAAAACGATTATGACTCATCTTATTGTGTTCCCAGCTGCACTTACCTCTCCATGCACCATTATCCCTGGTTTACCTGTCTATAGAAAGTCAGACGAAGCTAGCCTTGATATAATATAAAGATTCAGCCATCCCAAACTTATGAGAACAAGAATTCGCACTTGAACGAGTTCTCACTTTGTGAGGTTCTCTTCACTCCGGTTCTGACTGAGGTTGGAGGGTGTCACTGTTTCATTTTCTAGTCCCACTCCTCCACTGCTCCCAACAAATTTTAAATGTAACCAGATTCTTGAAATGGCTGATAATAAAGGTCTCAAACAGTGTCAGGATCAGTGATAAGAAGAAGTCAGGCAGATTTCTTTAGTCAGACACAAGTAACGTATATATCTAACAGAGGGGCATGGTGGATATGTGGATAGCACGGCTGGTTTCAACTCCAACGTCTAGATGAGAGTGGTGCTGGAAAAGTACCGCTGGTCAGGCAGCATCCGAGGTGCAGTAAAATCGTCATTTCAAACAAAAGCTCTCCATCAGGAATGGAAGAGTTCAAATTGCAACCTCGAGCGAATCTCTATGTGGAGTTTGAGATTCTCCACGTGTTTGTGGGGGTTTCCTCCCAGTGCTCCAGTTTCCTCCCACAGAGCAAAGATATGCAGCTTAGAGTGGATTGGCCATGTTAGATTGCCCATAGTGTCCAGGGATGTGTCGGTTAGGTGGGTTAGTCATGAGAAATATAGGGTCACATGGAGGCAGGTTTGTGTGCGATGCTGCTTCTTTAGTTGATGTGGATTCGATGGGCAGACTGTCCTGCATCCACACTGTAGAGATTCTATGACAATGACAACAAGTTTGGACTATACAAATACCCAGTCGGCATGTTCCTGATCTGCTCTCCGCAAGGTTTTGTATGTATAAATAAGATCAGCTCTCATTCCAAGAGTAACCTGTTAAAGCCTTCATAATATAAGCCCTTCATCGTTGGAATATGTGAAGCGTAACATATCTGATCCGCTTCCAATGTCATTACATCATACTCAGGTAAGGATACAGAAAATAATCTCAGATGATTTGTATGTTTGTTTTCTCAGTGTTGTGAGTCTTTGTAACTCTCTTCTCCGCAGACTATTGGAGACAGAGATATTGAATTCTTTTTTTAGAGGCACAGACGGAAAGTTCATAAATAACAATAGAGTTAAGGATTATTAAGCAGGAATATGCAGTGTGGGAAATATGCTGACAGTGGTACCAAATGACACAGATTCAAAACAGACAGGAATATAATGCAAAACAAAATTATAAAATAGGAAAAAAATAAAATGTAGCAGTGATAGAATATAGTTCGAAAGGGCCATGGGACTGCTCTGTCATTAGAGAGAGAGAGACCACTCAAGCAGGTTTAAACTGAGGGTCACCACATCTCGGGTGATGGGGTGAGATTGAGAGAACATCCTCTTCATGGTAACCTCTGTCAGTGTGGGGACTTAAACCAGCGCTGTTGACCTACCTGTGCATCACAAACCAGCCATCTAGCCAACTGAGTGGGAGACTGCGTAACTGTTGCAGACAGAAACAGGCACAGAAAAAGGGCAAGAGAAACAACCATAACAAGGAAAAAGGTACAATTTAGATAACGGTCAAGATAACAGCTGAGGATTAAATCGTTCTCTGCTTTAAATAGTATTTTATAACGAGACAAGTGATTAGCAGCCGTCTTAGGCTGAATAAAATACGGTGAGACATGTGAAATAATCAGAATTATTAATTGAAATTTGATATCGATCTCCACAAATAAGTGTATACTTTTGATTGGTCTATGTAAAATGTGCTTACCATTACACAAAAGTATGAAGCTGATGGAATATATTGTTTGCAGAGTCCATCTTCATGGGAAATGCCCTCGAACAGGTGCTTGATGAAAACCGGGGTAAAAGTGCCTGAGTGTCGTCTGGTCAGTGACTGGAACCCAGGGGGTTGAATGACTGAAAGTTCCTGTGACATTGAATTGCGAAAAGCATCAGATCAATCGCGTTCTTATTAAATACGAGAGCACATTTGAAGGACTGAATAGCCTCATGATGGAATTGCATAATATCTGATTTACAAAAGCTTACATCTCTACTCCCTCCACTTATGAGTTTCATACTGGGGAACTGACATTTTCCTGGAAATTGGAATTATTTAGAGCATTATCTGGAACATTCCATAATCAGCATTCTCCAGAACATTCTTTTACCTTTTGGTGGTATTGAGAGAGGGGGAGAGGCAGAAAGGGAAGCTGCTGAATGCGGCAGTGACAGTGGTGGAGCATGAGCCTTGTTTGGGGGTAGGTTCTATAACAGATATACAGTGAGTGGGAGGGAGCATGAGAACATGGTGACTCTTATCCTGACAGAGCGGGGAATGTTATTGATGCTTGTCCTGTCTTGCTGGACATTTCTTCAGATCATAGATGCACTGAGCTGGGTGGCGAGCTCAGATCATGCTGGGTGGATCTTGTAGTGTGGCCCCCTCTGGGAAGAGAATGATCCTCGTCTGTACTAGCCCATCCACCAGGCCCTCCGTGCTCCTGTCGACACACCGTGGTGTAATTGCCCCTTATCTGCCATGCTATGAGTAAACTATGCAGGGCAGCTCCGAAGTGAGAAAGCTCAAACGTTTGCACATGGCCTTTTAAAGATGACACTAGTGCAAGGGATCATGGAATATCCAGGGGCATCCGGGCGATGGTGAGTACCACAAGCCATGATGTGTGGGAGAATCGGGCGGGCAGTGAATGAGAGGGATACCATTGGGTGGGGTGGGTAGTTAATGAGGTGCGTTCGATAAGATAGCACCAGGAAATTAGTTCGGACTCATGCAGACAATCCCTCTGTCACACTCAATGAAAATGGCACTGAGAGAAATTATTATTACATTGAGCCCAATGAATCGAAGACTCTACTGACCCCACTCCCAGTTACAAAGCTGCAGAACAAATCATCATGCAAAACTCTCCGTCATCTGGACTCAAACCGATATCTCGTTCACCCATCATTCCTGGGAATATTGGCTAACGTTGCAAAATGCCATTGAAATATCTTCACTTCAGCATTCTGAAACCTGTGGTCTTCCATGAAATTGTCTCTCAATCTCCTTTTCTCCTTTTCCTAAAACTCTTGATTTTTGGTATTTAAACTGATTTCCCTGACATCTCTCTCTAGCAGTGCGTTTCACTCCCACAGCACCCCTTATCATGTTTCAACGGAGATATGGAACAGTAAATGAATGGGGGCTGCACATTCTGTCACTTTTAGCATGGGCTGCAAGTTTCCCCAAGCTCGGTTGCGATCTAACACCGTCTTACTGAGCAATGTACTGGGGTGGTGTATACAGCTCTACATGCTGGGGTTGGGGGCGGGGTAACTGCTCCTGGTTTACAGATCAATGCAATGCTATTCACTGTACAGCTCCCCGTACTGAACAGATACCTTGTCAACGTTTATGGTGTGGGATGCATATCACCCCATGCTGGACAGACCGTTTCGTCCAGGTTTCTGAATCAATGCACTGGTGTTGTGTGTACTGTTCCCCATGTTGGACAGATGGATTGGTGAGAGCTGCATAGTATTCCACCCTGGACAGATTGCTGAGTTGTACTGAGCCTGGTCTGCACAGTCTCATCTGGTCTCATAATTGTCTGGGCTGGATCTGTGAGGTGGATTGTGTATCTGATATAATTCCTGACAGAATTATCACTGGTCCAGCTCGGCGCATTCAGTTGTCAAACCCCGTGTTTTTGCAACTTATTGCCCATTAAGTAATTATCCAATTACAACATGAATACCTGTCCTTCTTGTTATGGAGGCGAGCAAACGCTCCTCCAAATATATGCAGAAGGTAGTCTCAACCCGAACATTTTCATATTTTAAAGGTAATTGCCAGGTAGGTGCTGTGTTTCAGATGCAATTCGTTTGGACAAAATATTCGACATTAAGCAAAATACAATTTATTAAAGCATTGTAGACAAAATACAATAAAAATAAGAGGAACTTGGAAAAACTTCATGTATTGGAAAATGTAACGGTTATTTAATTACTAAACAATAACTGCTCCAACATGGTGACATCCTTAAAACACACACTTGTCACAAAAGAAATTCAGGAAACATATTGTTTCGCGTGCAGCTCTCCAATCCAGGAGGAATGAACATCAGAAGCCAATTCTGACAGAAATCTCAGAGTGTGTAGCAGCCGGGAGAGATTTACTGCCTTCCAACTCTGCTGAGACCCCAGCAATTACTGGCGAAAGGAAAACCTGAAAATCCTGGTTCTGGGAGAGTTTGCCCATCACTCCACTGGACCAGGCTGCGGCTGGAAGGACCACAAGGAACGAAATGTATCTACACTGCTTATGCCACTGTAGAAGCTTCTCAAAGATGCCTAACCCCAGCTGAGCCGTGCAATGTTGATAAGATAAATGTCAAAGTTAATTATAAATAAATAAAGCCAAAGGATGCAGCAGGCTTGGTGAGCAGACACAGACGGCCTTTGGAGCACAGCAATTCAGACCCTGCCAAAACGCAGGAGAATCATCGAGCTTGTGAAGAGAAAGCATCATCTCTCTGCCTCACCTCTAACTTTACAATTCGAGATGTGCCATTAGCCCAATAGTCAGCGATGTCAACATCTCAGGAAGACAAAGTATTATTGTCATATGTCAGGGTTGTTGCGAAAGGGGTTAACTGGAGCTGTTTGTAAAGTGACTGTGATTGATGTCAGTCTCCATGGATCTTAACTGGGTCAATGGAGGGTTTCCTCTTCTATTAATAAGGGGATTCCTTCAACGTTTAATCTCACAGTATCAGCGGCACTGTCATCCTGAAGATGATTGGGATCGGCAGCTACAGAGAGACGGCGAGGAAGAGAGTCTTAGAACAATAGACTGTAATGTTCCAACAATGGACAGAAGTTTATCCGATGGTCTTTACTTTCTTTCACTGGATTGGGCATGATTAGAGTTGCGGATACAAGCCGTACTGATGATTATTCAAGCAGGTTACTATCCCATGCTCGCTATGATTGGTGTTCCTGATACGCCTATCTTTGTCATTTCTATAAACTGTGGTGATGGTTATTGCTGTTTCAGTTAATAAAATTTAACAAATGCATAAACTGTTATCTTCAGCTCAGTCACAAGCTCCACTTCATTAGTGAGCGGCACGGTGGCACAGTGGTTAGCACTGCTGCCTCACAGCGCCAGAGACCCGGGTTCAATTCCCGCCTCAGGCGACTGACTGTGTAGAGTTTGCACGTTCTCCCCGTGTCTGCGTGGGTTTCCTCCGGGTGCTGCGGTTTCCTCCCACAGTCCAAAGATGTGCAGGGTCAGGTGAATTGGCCATACTAAATTGCCCGTAGTGTTAGGTAAGGGGTAAATGTAGGGGTATGGGTGGGTTTCGCTTCGGCGGGTCGGTGTGGACTTGTTGGGCCGAAGGGCCTGTTTCCACACTGTAATCTAATCTAAATCTAAAATCTAAAAAAAAAATCTAATCTAATTTCCACCAATCTCAGACTCCTCTCTCATAAATATCTAAGAAGGAACGAAATTGTTTAGACCGTTTTGTCTTCGTTTCACCCTCAACATTTTCTCTGTCTTTTCTCCGCCATCAAACCTGCCCACACCCAGCTCTGTAATATCCCCAGTCTCCAGCTCTGCCTCAGTGCTGTTGTTGAATTAGCTATCAACTGTCCCCTTGTTAACTTCAGATTTACGGCTCCAGTTCTCTTCTGACCTCTCCTCCAATTGCAAATATTTTGAATACAAACTTGTTCTTGCTTCTCCAGCTGTTTAATAATAGAGACCCCATATCAGAGTAACAATGTCACTGGATGGGTAATTGAGAGGCACAGGTTATAATCTTAAAGGTATTGTTTCAAATCCTATCACAGCCAATGACAGAACTTAAATTCGAATGGCAAAAATTGGAATGAAATCTCATTTTACTAATGGCAACCATAAACCTTCAGGATTTCTTTCATTATTTCACTTATAGCCTTTCTTAAAGAAACTAAGTGTGACTTCAGCCCAATGACCACATGGTGGCTCCATATTGCCTTGACAAATGGCCTCACAGTCAAGGGCAGTTAGTGATGAACAACAAATGCTGCCATTGCTGGTGATGCTGACATCCTGTGAAACAACATTAAAGGTGACATAAACCACGGAACTATGGATGTTTGGAGATTTGAAATAAAATTATCCAGCGTCTGAAAATATTGAAGAATCTCAGCAAGTATGGCAGCCTCTGTCAGGAGAAAATCAGATACAGTTGCAAGTATAGTGATCCTGCATCAACACTGAAAGCAACTGAGAAGTAATATTATTTCTATCAGGGATGGCTGGATGAGTGAAGGGGAAGTTAGTTGAATGGATGGAGAAATGCCCAGCAAGAGAGAGAACAAGAGAGAGAGAAAGACAGGGAAAGAAATGAAATGCAAAGAAAGGGACTGCTGATGAGGAAGTAGAAGGAAAATAAAAAGAGAACTTCTTCTAACATAACTCCTTTTTCATGTTTTCCTGAATATCACGTCAACTTAGATATGCTCCTGTTTAAAGTGAGTTATATTCCCTCCATCGCTCTTCTCTGAGTGTGAAGATCAACTCCATTGGCAATATTGATGCTGTCCTAATAGTTGGTTGGATACAGAGAAACGTAATGTGACATTGTCAATTGCTTCTTCAGAAAAAGGGACTGCTAGTGTAGGACTGTGCAGAGATTTAACGGCTTTTTCAGCCAGGAAGAAAAGCATGTGCACGATGTGTGTGAGAGACTTTGACTAGTGCCTGTCATTAGACAGTAAGGGGAGGTTCAGTGGGTGCTATCCTCGGGTTTGAGTATTATTACTTGCTACATGTATTCAGAGAGATCAGAGGGTCTGGTGACCCTACTCTGGACACTGCATTCATACAGTGTTTGGGAAACAAATAGAGCCGTGATTATACAGAAGGTAAACTCTGTACACGGGTAAGGGCTGGGTACTATACTATCCTTCCTGGGATTTCCAGGAATATTTTTCTTAGCTGAACCAATTCCAAACGTATAATGTGAACATTTCAAAAATGAGGTGGTCACTGAGCTGTGTCCCCTCCATCAGTATAACCTATACACTCACACCAGAAACAGGACTTAACATGAAGTGAACTGGATTAATTCTGGAACTTTCCAGGCAGGAGTTGTTAACATATTCATCATCTCCGAAGTGCAGTCCTCCGAAATATTCACTGGTTGTCAGAAGCCATCTGCCAGCTGAGAGGAAGACATTGAGTCCCTCTCCTTGAGTAAGGTACAGAAGCAAACTTCCAGATGTACAAGGGAACAGGGAGAGTTGCACATGCGGAACTGAGTGCAACTACAATTAATGTTTTTGAAAATCCATTCGAATTAAAGGTCGGTAAGGTGCTGCATCTGATGAGTTCCATCACTGAGTATTGAGGAAGTGGCAACAGAACCAGTGAAAGAATTACTAATTATTCTTCAGAGCTGCTTTGAGTCTGGAAAGGATTCTGTAGCCTGGAAAACATAAATATTGTAAACATAAATATTGAAAACAGGACAGAGAGTGAAAACATAAAACTAAATACCTTGATGTCAGCTGTGAGAAAAAAAAACATTGTAGTCTTTTATAATAAATGTGACAACAAGAAACCTGGAGAACAATGATATAATTTGATGGATTTGGCCGAGGTTCAGTAAAGGCAAATGATCTTTGCTAAACCTGCTGGAGTTTGTGGACTCTGTCCATTGTATCATTGACAACTGAGAACCAGTGGGACTGACGTATTTGAATTTACAGAAGAAGTTTGACATTTTTAAATGCAGGTGGGTGGAGAATGCGAGCGCCCATGGGTAGGTAAGGGTGGAATACACCGAATGGATTAAAAGTTGGATAATGGGCAAAATGAACAGAGTAGCTCATTTTGTCTCTGGACGGAAGGCTTGTGGGGTCCCAGAAGGTGTGAAATGGTCACTTTCTGATCCTGTGTAAGTGACATGTGCTGTTGGACAGACTGCTTGTCTTCCTGTGCGAAAGGCAGGAGGGACTGAATGGACTGTCCCTCCTTTGTACAATAGTTTTGAGGGGCTGAATGACTTTTCCACATTCTTGTGAAGCCAGATTGAGGTACAGAATGAACTCCTTTGTTTACTGTGGAAATGCACAGTGTCTGGCAGCGCTTTTCTAAGAATGTTGCCGAAACGTTAATTGAATGCTGTCCAGGTCTTTGTTGCGCATGGACACAGACTACTTTAGGACCCGAGGGAAGTGTTCTGAACATTGTGTAACCGACAGTGAATATCCCCACTTCTGTTTCGTGAGACCTCAATGGACTGAATGGCCTGCTTCCACACTGCATGGATTCCCCGCTGTCCAACTAGAGATGCCTGAACTGGTGGAGCTCCACTGAGTGATGCCCCACAACTGAGATTATTAATGTCCACTATGATAAACATCTTCCCTTGTGCTGTGAATGACTCCAAACAGCGGAGAGTTTGCAATGGATTCTTATGAAGTGCGATTTTGCTCAAACTCCTTGATGTCTTCCTCATATAAATACTGCCTTGATATCATGACCAGTCACTCTTAGGTAAGCCCTTGTATTCACCTCTATCGTTCGTATCAATATATCTTGGTGTAAGTGCAGACAATGGTTTCTTCAGAGTGTAGGGAATTGAAAATGTGTTGCTGGAAAAGCGCAGCAGGTCAGGCAGCATCCAGGGAACAGGAGAATCGGCGTTTCGGGCATACGCCCTTCTTTAGGAATGAGGAAAGTTTGTCCAGCAGGCTAAGATAAAAGTAGGGAGGAGGGACTTGGAGGAGGGGCGTCGGAATGTGATAGGTGGAAAGAGGTCAAGGTGAGGGTGATAGGTCAGACTGGGGTGGGAGCGGAGAGGTCAGGAAGAAGATTTCAGGTTAGGAAGGCGGTGTTGAATTCGATGGATTTGACTGAGACAAGGTGGGGGAGGGGAAATGAGGAAACAGGTGAAATCTGAATTCATCCCTTGTGGTTGGAGGGTTCCTAGGCGGAAGATGAGGCGCTCTTCCTCCAACCGTCGTATTGTTGTGGTCTGGCGATGGAGGAGTCCAAAGACCTGCATATCCTTGGTGGAGTGGGATCGGGAGTTGAAGACTTGAGCCACAGGGTGGTTGGCTTGGTTGGTCCGGGTGTTCCAGAGGTGTTCTCTGAAACGCTCCACAAATAGCCGGCCTGTCTCCCCAATATAGAAGAGGCCACATCGGGTGCAGAGGAAGCAATAGATGATGTGTGTGGAGGTGCAGGTGAATCTGTGGCGGATATGGAAGTTTCCATTGGGGCCTTGGAGGGAGGTGAGGGGGGAGGTGTGGGCGCAAGTCTTGCACCTCCTGCGGTTGCAGGGGAAGGTGCCGGGAATGGAGGTTGGGTTGGTGGGGTGTGTGGATCTGACGAGGGAGTCACGGAGGGAGTGGTCTTTACGGAATGCTGATAGGGGAAGGGAGGGAAACATATCCTTGGTGGTGGGGTCCATTTGGAGGTGGCGGAAATGACGGCGGATGATGCGCTGTACATGGAGATTGGTGGGGTGGTAGGTGAGGACCAGTGGGGCAGGGTGGGAGGAGGTGTAGTCCAGGTAGTTGTGGGAGTCGGTCGGTTTGTAGTAGATGTCCGTGTTGATTCGGTCGGCTGAGATAGAAATAGAAAGGTCGAGGAAGGGGCGGGAGGAATCTGTCCAGGTAGCTGTGGGAGTCAGTCGGTTACCTCCTCCCACCTCCGCCCACCCTGCCCGCTGTACTACACCTCCTCCCACCCTGCCCCCTGTACTACACCTCCTCCCACCCTGCCCCCCGTAAAAACGCCATCCCATTCTCCCAATTCCTTCGACTCCGTCGCATCTGCTCCCATGAGGACCAGTTCCAAAAACGTACAACCCAGATGGCCTCCTTCTTCAAGGACCACAATTTCCCCCCCCGACGTGGTCGACGTGCCCTCCAGCGCATCTCTTCCACTTCCCGCTCGTCCGCCCTAGAGCCCCGCCGCTCCAACCACCACCAGGACAGAACCCCACTGGTCCTCACCTACTACTCCACCAATCTCCATGTACAGCGCATCATCCGCCGTCATTTCCGCCACCTCCAAATGGACCCCACCACCAAGGATATGTTTCCCTCCCTTCCCCTATCAGCATTCCGTAAAGACCACTCCCTCCGTGACTCCCTGGTCAGGTCCACACCCCCACCAACCCAACCTCCACTCCCGGCACCTTCCCCTGCAACCGCAGGAGGTGCAAGACTTGCGCCCACTCCTCCCCCTCACCTCCCTCCAAGGCCCCAATGGAAACTTCCATATCCGCCACAGATTCACCTGCACCTCCACACACATCATCTATTGCGTCCTCTGCACCCGATGTGGCCTCCTCTATATTGGGGAGACAGGCCTGCTACTTGCGGAGTGTTTCAGAGAACACCTCTGGGACACCCGGACCAACCAACCCAACTACCCTGTGGCTCAACACTTCAACTCCCCCTCCCACTCCACCAAGGATATGCAGGTCTTTGGACTCCTCCATCGCCAGACCACAACAACACGACGGTTGGAGGAAGAGCGCCACATCTTCCGCCTAGGAACCTTCCAACCACAAGGGATGAACTCGGATTTCACCAGTTTCCTTATTTCCCCTCCCCCCACCTTGTCTCAGTCAAATCCATCGAAGTCAGCACCGCCTTCCTAACCTGCAATCTTCTTCCTGACCTCTCCGCCCCCACCCCAGTCTGACCTATCACCCTCACCTTGACCTCTTTCCACCTATCACATTCCGACGCCCCTCGCCCAAGTCCCTCTTCCCTACCTTTTATCTTAGCCTGCTGGACAAACTTTCCTCATTCCTGAAGAAGGGCTTTTGCCCGAAACGTTGATTCTCCTGTTCCCTGGATGCTGCCTGACCTGCTGCGCTTTTCCAGCAACACATTTTCAGCTCTGATGTCCAGCATCTGCAGTCCTCACTTTCTCCTCAGAGTGTAGTGAACGTCAGGAATTCTCTATTCAGGAGAGTCAGGGGAGCTAGATCACTGAAAGATCTCTGAATGGTCTTCCCTGTTTCTGTGCACCAGGTTATAGCAGTAAGTGGCCTCCAACTGCTCCTGTCTAGCAGGTTAGAGGGGTTGAATGGAACAATGGAGCATCGCACTCAGGAGCAGTGTTAGGTTGTTTGACATTATGAACCTTCTCCACCAGGCACGAAGATTGTGGCTGATCAGGTTTTGGTCTCAGCCCCACTTTACTGTCATCTCCTATTATTCATAAATCAATCTTTGTAAAATACTTAATGAACTCAGTTTGAATAAATGTGAACAGAGAGGCAACACATACGTCTCAGGAAGATAATTCCCACTCAAATGGACCTTGTAGAATTCCGTGTCATCTCTCTTACAGTGTCTTACAGCAGGGAACCATGTCCACATAAAGCAGACATCCCAACCTTATCTCAACTCATTTACCAACATTAGCCCTAGATCATTCTTATCATTCCTATTAATATGCACATCCAGAAACATTTGAAAATTTGTAAATTTAGCAGCTTGCATCACTTTCTCTGACAGCTCAATCCATACACACACCACAATCTGCATGAAAATATTATCCCATGAAAGTCTTTCTCCTCTCACCTTAAGTGTTTGTCCGATAGTTTTGGTCTCACCAATCCTGGGAAAAAGACCTTCGATATTCAGTTTATCCATGTTCCTCATGATTTGATAAACCTCTATAATGTTACGCCTCAGCCTCCGATGCTCCAGAGTAAACAATCCCCAGTCTGTCTAGACCCTCCCTGTCGCTCAATCCCTCCATGCCCAGCACTACCTTTGTAAATCTTTTCTGCACCCTCTCAGGATTAACAATAGCTTTCCTATAGCAATGAGAACCAAATTAGACACAATATTCTAAACGTCACCTTACCAACATCCAGCCCAGTTGCACTATGATCCCCTAACTCACATACTCAACGTACTGACCAATAAAGGCAAGCATACCAATACCTTCTTCACCACGTTGTTGGCCAGCGACTCCACTTTTAAGGAACAATGATCCTGCACCCTTTTGTTCAACAACACTCCCCAGGACCACACCATTAATTGTATATGTCCTGCTGTATTTTACCTTTCCAAAATGCAGCACTTCACATTTATCAAAATTTAACTCCATCTGTCACTCCTTCGCCCATCTGATCAAGGTCCCATTGTACTCCAATTGCTGGCCACTGCACCTCCAATTTTGATTTGATCTGTAAACATAATAAACAGGCAAATATTCACATCCAATTTCCTTTATATAAATGACAAAAGCAGTGGACTCAGCACTTTGTGTTACACCATTGGTCACAGGGTTCCAGTCTGAAAATCAGTCGTCTACTACCCTCTGACTCCAACATTCACTCTAATTTTGTAGTGGATTGGCGAGCATATCTTGGATCCATTTATGATCCAAACTTACTAACTTGTCTGTTGTGTGGAATCCTGTCGAATGCTTTGCTGAAGATTGTATGGACAGCGTCTACCACAAAGCCTTAATTAAACTTGTTTGTCATCTCTTCAAAAAACTCAATCAATTTTGTTAGAAATGATTTCCCGTGCAAAACATCATGTTGACTATCGCTAATCCGTAGTTGCATCTGCAATTGCAAGTAAATCCTATCCCCCACAATCCTCTCCAACAACGTGCCCACTAATGACATCAGACTTACTGATCTATAGTTCAGGTCATTATTCCCTTTCCTCGTTCCATGCTTCCACTGCTCACTGCAAATGCTAATGCAAACGGGTTGATTATTTGACCAACAATATAGGTTGAAGACTGGGTCAGGGTTAGGAACAAATTAGGCAGGATTCTTTAATCAGCTAAAATTAACAAATTTATCACCCAAACAAAGTTACTCAAATTACTTTGGAAAGATACATGACAAACAGTTTGGATATTACAAATCTGACCACCAATGTTTCTCTTTCTAAACGTACTGACACATGCAAATGTTTGATCACCACCAGAACAAAAAATCTCGGCAGAGCGTTAATTTGGAAGAATTTTGCCGAATTATTAATTGAACTCATGATGAAAGGGAACATTAGTGAGTTTTCCAAATGTCATTCAGCTTATGGAGCTATTCTGTTCTCACAAGGTACTGCTAATGGGATCACTTCCTGGAACAGGTGATTTTGCTGAATTCCCTTTACTTCAGGCAGTGGGGCTATTTTAGTGAATCTTCAACAGGAATCCTCCATGAGTGGCAAAGATGACTGAGGAGTTTCCAGCTCACACACATTGCTGGGAAGAGGAACACGTAGAGGGAGGGAGCAACAAGCTGTTCCTTCCCAGGAAGGATACATTTCCTGCCTCTCTGAGTTGAATCACACAATACTATTATCCAGCCCCAAACTGGACCAAATGAGGTCTCTTTGGACAGTGTTTCAACTGTACGACTCCATTGCATTCCCTTTTCCATGTAGCGACATCATTGCTGCTGTCGTTTGCAGAGCCAATACTTTCGTAAAAAATAGCCCCATTAGATTTGTAGATGTGTTTACATATTCCGGTATACTTTTAAAATACAACTTTTAATATCTTCATAATATCTGTATTTAAATGAACACATATTCGTCTTAAAGTACTTTCCCAGTCTGTTCTCCCATACAAGATGAAATATTCATCAGATATACACCAGCTTAAAATCTTATGTGGTCAATAAGAACATGGCTCATTCTCAGGTCTAAACATCGAATCGTACAGAACATAATGCCTTCATCCCAAGAATGAGTAAAGAGAAGCTTCTTTGAAAACTTTCAAAAACACTTTGTTTTTCACTTCAGTGGAATTACAACCACACACAGTACTTCAGATGTCGGCTCAGCAACGGCCTGTACAGATGCAGTAAAACATCCTTAAGATCAGACCCAATACTCTTTGTAAGAAAAAAATACCATTGTATTTGTTTTCAAATCACGTGCTGAATCTACAGACTAACATGATATGATTTACGTACCAGAACACAGGAATCCCTTTGTACCAGCGAGTTCTTCATTCTGCCTCCAGTTACATAGTGTATTGTTGTTTTATGGGGTGTAGGTTTGCTCACTGAGCTGTAGGTTTGATATGCAGACATTTCATCACCTGGCTAGGTAACATCATCAGTGGCGACCTCCAAGTGAAACGAAGCTGTTGTCTCCTGCTTTCTATTTATATGTTTGTCCTGGATGGGGTTCCTGAGGTTTGTGGTGATGTCATTTCCTGTTCGCTTTCTGATGGATTGATAGATGGTATCTCGATCTATCTGTTTGTTTATGGCGTTGGAGTTGAAGTGTCAGGCCTCTAGGAGTTCTCTGGGTTGTCTTTGCATAGCCTGTCCCAGGATAGATGTGTTGTCCCAGACTAAATGGTATTTTTTTTCTCCATGTGTGGGGCTACGAGGATAAGAGGGTCGTGCCATTTTGTGGCTAGCTGATGTTCGTGTGTCCTGGTGGCTAACTTTCTTCCTACGTAGTGTTTCTGGCAGTCCTTGCATGGAGTTTAGAAACGACGTTGGTTTTGTACATGGTCTTTTAAGTTTGTGAGTTTTTTTTTTGTTTGAGAGTGTTGGTGGGTTTATGCTTCCTCTGAAACACAAACTTCCCGTCACCGACTTTGTGCATTTTGTTTTTTGCTGAAGGTTTGCTCACGACCGTCCCGTGTCTGTATCCCATTGCAGACACTGTGTCACCACTTGATATCTCATTGAATGACTATTCTGGTATCTGAGCAAATTGAACTCCAGTCCATTTAGCCCCTTCATCCAAATCAATAATCTAGATTTCAATCTGTTGATAACCCCACACTGATCCCTGAAAAATTCAAATAATGACAGCTTTCTAACATGAAAATAATAATTATTTCTACTCTGTATTTCTTGGTAGCTGACTACGGCTCCCCTGTTCCTGTGTACCTGCCCAGAAAGGTTGCATGGCCTCCTGCTATGTTATGTAGCTAAGTGTCGACTTGTTTCTGATCTCAGTGATCCTCCTTCCGGCCATTTGTTGCCAGATGATCAGGTGTAGTTCGTACCGTCATTGATCCTGATCCCTGAGAGTTCAAAATATGAGCACAGAATATAGACTAAGATTTGCGGGGAGTGATGGTCGCTACCTGGTCAGACATGTGGTCTTTCAGATGCAGCAATAGAACCATTCTGCAATATCAGTCATGTGCTCAATTTTCACCAGGCAGACACTGAGGAAGAGGGGACATTTCCTATTAGTCTGATTAACATGCATCCCCTTAACAACACAACCAATAATCTTCATTTGTGGCTGTTGGTGATGTGCTGAAAAATTGGCGCAGTCACAGCACATTAAAATAAAGTATTGTGTTTGAGAGGTGACCTTATACATGTTTTTAGAATCATGATGGGTATGGAAAGGGTAAATAAGCAAGGTACTTTTTCTGGGGTAAGGGAGTGCAGAACTGGGGGGCATTGGTTTAAGGTGAGAGGGGAAAGATGTCAAAGGGACCTAACGGGCAACTTGTTCACACAGAGTATGGTGTGTGTATGGAATGAGCGGCCAGAGAGAGTGATGGAGGTTGATGTGATTACAATATTTAACGTCATCCAGTTGCATACATGGAAAGGATTGATTCAGAAGGATATGGGCGAAATGCTGGCAAATGATACTAAATTACTGTAGGACATCTGGTTGGCACGGACGAGTTTGACCAAAAAGTCTATTTCCCAGATGTATATCTCTAATACACAATGACTGAATCCTTCATTCTATTCCTATGTATCTCCTTAGAGGGGCAGAATGCCCCCCCCCCCCCCGCCCCACCTCATTGCAGTGATACTGACTGGCTGAATGGGGTATTCCTCTCATTTGGTAACAGGCTCAAGGGGTGCAGTGAGCGAACAACATGTGAGATAGGAGCTCCAACCGGCTGCTCAGTTTATGAAGATCATGGCTGTTCTTTTTGCGGCTGAAAACTCTTTTCGTGTCTATTCCCAATAAACACTGACTCTCCTGTCCAGCAAAGGTCAGTCAATGTCAGTCTTGAATATCTTCAATGACCCAGTCTTCACTGTTCGCTGGGCATGAGAACACCACAAACAGCACAACCCTAAGGAGATAAGAACATCCTTATCTCAATCTTCAATGGGACAACCTCTAAATTTAAAAGTTATGATCTTTACAGCAAGTCACCTCATTTTTAGATATGAGGGCACGACGAATAGGAAAGAAATGGACCATTTAGCCCCTCAAACCTATCCCACATTCCCACTGACTCTGTTCAGTAAAGTATTATCAAACTCAGCCTCACTGCTCTCTTAGGCAGACATTTCAGATAGAGTAAACCACAAAGCGTACCAAATTGGTGCAGAACTACAGTGATTGGTCCATCAAGTCTAATCTGATGTTTGATCACGGCTGACATGTTTCACAACAAAATTCTCTCGCCTTCGCACTGTAATGCTTGATCCCCTTATCAATCGAAACATATCTATCTCTGCCTGAAAGACAAAAATGTGTCTATGTCATCGTATGTCTGTGTGTGTGTTTCTCCCTATTGGCAGGTGACAGAGGGTAGTGGAGGAGTGTTCTCTTTTGGACTGGAGGCTTGTGACCAGCGGCGTTCCACAGGGATTGGTGCTGGATACACTTTAGGTTGTCATGTATATCAGTAATTTAGATGCAAATAATAGAAGGTATCGTGAGCACGTTTATGGTTGACATCAAGATTAGCTCTATCGTGGAAGGTGAAGAAAGTCACAAAAGATTATAAAGAGATCATAATTAATTGCATCAATGAATCATTGAGTTATACAGCACACCGTTTGGTCCAACTCATTCTTGCCAACCAGATGTCGGAAATTAACTTTGTTTCATTTTCCAGCAGTCGTTGCATATCTTTTTAAACCTTTCTAATACATGTCCCTATCCAGATGCCTTTTAAATGTTGTAATTGCACCAGCCTCCACCACTTCTTCTGGCATCTCATTGCATACATGCGCCACCCTCTGTCCATCTCACCTGAAATCTATGTCCTCTAGTTGTGGAATTCGCTACATTGGGATAAAGGCTCTGACTATTCACACTATCCATGGTCTTCATGATTTTATAAACCACTAGAATGGTAAATGTGACTCCAACCAACACGAATGTCTGTGTTTTCAGTCATCCCGGGCCCAAATTCTGAAAGTCAATACTGACAAGTCTTTCTTCTGCATCAAGTCACTGTTCTAAAACCATTTTAATCAACTTGTTCAGCCACTTTTTAAAACACCTCTGTGGGATTTGAATCTAGACTTTTGGGCTCAGAGGTTGGAACACCACAACCACTTGGCAGCAATCCCGAAAGCTGCAACATTAGTCTCCTGTATATTTGTTTAACAGGCTGTTGTTAAATACTGTGACATACCTCCTTGACAGGCAGGACTTGAATCTGCAAACCGACCGACTCCCACAGCTACCTAGACTACACCTCCTCCCACTCTGCCCCCTGTAAAAACGCCATCCCATTCTCCCAATTCCTTCGACTCCGCCGCATCTGCTCCCAGGAGGACCAGTTCCAAAAACGTACAACCCAGATGGCCTCTTTCTTCAAGGACCGCAAATTCCCTCCGACCTGGTCGACGATGCCCTCACCGCATCTCTTCCACTTCCCGCTCATCCGCCCTTGAGCCCCGCCCCTCCAACCGCCACCAGGACAGAACCCCATTGGTACTCACCTACCACCCCACCAATCTCCATGTACAGCGCATCATCCGCCGTCATTTCCGCCATCTCCAAACGGACCCCACCACCAAGGATATATTTCCCTCCCCTCCCCTATCAGCATTCCGTAAAGACCACTCCCTCCGGGACTCCCTCGTCAGATCCACACCCCCCACCAACCCAACCTCCACTCACGGCACCTTCCCCTGCAACCGCAGGAGGTGCAAGACTTGCGCCCATACCTCCCCCTCACCTCCCTCCAAGGCCCCAAAGGAAACTTCCATATCCGCCACAGATTCACCTGCACCTCCACACACATCATCTATTGCATCCTCTGCACCCGATGTGGCCTCTTCTATATTGGGGAGACAGGCCGGCTACTTGCGGAGCATTTCAGAGAACACCTCTGGGACACCCGGACCAACCAACCCAACCACCCTGTGGCTCAACACTTCAACTCCCCCTCCCTCCCACTCCACCAAGTATATGCAGGTCTTTGGACTCCTCCATCGCCAGACCACAACAACACGACGGTTGGAGGAAGAGCGCCTCATCTTCCGCCTAGGAACCCTCCAACCACAAGGGATGAACTCGGATTTCACCAATTTCCTCATTTCCCCTCCCCCCACCTTGTCTCAGTCAAATCCATCGAATTCAGCACCGCCTTCCTAACCTGCAATCTTCTTCCTGACCTGCTTCGCTTTTCCAGCAACACATTTTTAGGTCTTGAATATAGACCTTCTGGTCCAGAGTGAGAGGCACTACCACGCAAGTTCATGTTTTGGAATCTAACTCAGAGCTCTGGCTCAGAGGCATGGGCGTTACCAACTACACAATACTTAAAACATGGCCAGATTTTGGGTCACATTTTAAATGTCAGCTTTCAGCTCGTTGTGGGTTCTTTAAAATTTGGTTCACAATTAAAAGAATTATATTGTTTAACAGATGAAAGGTACTTACTTCAAAAATAGGATGTTGAGTTTATGTGCACTGCCTTCGAGATAAATTATGAAGATCTTTAATTGTTTGGCTATGATTTACACCTCAAGTGGCTATTATCTGACATCTGCAATATGAGGGAAGGACATCCTGCAGACACACTTTGCACTATAAAGGATATGGAACAGATACTTATCATTGAACAGCAGAGATGTAGAAAGAGCATACTTTCTGGGTCAAAAACATCAATCACAATTTCCCGCCAGTAACGTATGACAGCCCTGTTCTGAAAACCACGAAATGATCCAAGGCAGCGAACTATTTGCCAGCCTTTCTACCCCAGTACTATCACTCACTGAGCTGAGGTGTGGCAGATGGAGTTTAGTTTCGTTAATTACAGGGTATCAGAAGTTGGTAAAACAAACAACGAGAGGACATATACAATTCAAGGTCAGGCCATTGGTAGGTTGTAGAAAAGATAGATCTAGGGGTTCTGGTATATTTCTTTGAAGTTTGCATCATGAAGTGGGCAGGGTGGGTATGAAGGCGTTTTACTTGCTGGCTTTCATTGCTCAGACCTTTGAGTACAGGAACTGGAACATTATCTTCATGTTGTGCTGGACATTCGTGACGTCTTTCCTGAAGTTCTGTGTGCAGTCCTGGTCGCCCAGTCACATTGATGATATTATTAAACAGGAGATATTTCAGAAAAGATTTACCAAGATATTGCTGGGAATGGAGTGTTTAAGTTATGAGGAGAGCCTCGATAGACTGGGACCTTTTCCACTGCAGCGTAGAAGTTTGCGAACTTATTAAACTTATAGAGGGTTATAAATCAATGACGGGTATAGATAATGTTGAATGGCAGGTGTCCTATATTAGGGTGGTGGATTTCAAGACTGGGGTAATTTTAAGATGACAGGAGGAAGCTTAACAGAAGACATAGTGTCATAGAACTGTCCAGCATGGAAACATACCTTTCTATACAACTCGTCCCTACTGTTCAGACGTCCTTAATTAATGTCGTTCCACTTGCTAGCATTTGGCCCATATTCACGAAACGCTTCCTTTTCATGTGCCCATGAGATGCCTTTTAAATGTTATAATTGTATCAGCCTCCACAACATTCTCTCGCAGCTCGTTACATACACAGCATGCTCTAATTGAGACCGTTGCTCTTTAGATAGGTTTTAAGTCTTTCCCCTCTCACCTTCAACCTATGTCCTCTAGCTTTGGAACGTGCTACCTTGGGGAAAAAAGACCTTAGCTATTCACGCTATTCATTCCACTTATGACTTTGGAACCTCTCAACCGTTGGTGCTCCAGGTAAAATAATCCCGGCCTACTCAGCTTCTCCATAAATCTCAGAACCCGCAACCCTGGCAGTGCCTTTGTAAATCTTTTCTGAATCCTTTCAGGTTTCATACATCCTTCCTCTATGATGGAAACCGTAATTGCAGGAAGTATTCAATAGTGGCCTCACCAATGTTCTGTACAATGTTTCTTTGTTGAGCAACACTCCCCAGGAACTTAACTTTAAATGTATCAGCCAAGCCTTGATTCTCCTTTCCAAAATGCAGTACAACACATTTATCTAACTTAAACTCCATCTGCCACTCCTCAGCCCACTGGTTTTCTGGTTAAGGTCCCATTATACTCTGAGATAACATTTTCTCTCTGTCCACTGCGCTTCCAACTTTTGTGTCATCTATAAACGTAATAATCATGCCTCCTATATTCATATCCAAATCATTTATATGAATGACAATTAGCAGTGGACCCAGAACCGATCTTTGTGGCACTCCACTGGTCTAAGGCCTCCAGTATGAAAAGCAACCCACCACCACCACCCACTGCCTTATACCTTTAGCAAGTTCTGTATCCAAATGGTTAGTTCTCCCTGTATTCCATGAGCTCTAACCTTGCTAACCAGTCTACCAGGAGGAACTTTTTTGAACTCCTTACTGAAGTCCATTTAGATCACTTGAACTGGTCTGCCCTCATCAGTCTTTTTCATTACTTCTTCGAGCAAAAGGAATCGTGGTTGTGAGACATGATTTCCCATGCACAAAGCCATGTTGACTATCCCCAATTGGTCCTTGCCTTTCCAAGTACATGCACGTCCTGTCCCTCATAATTCTCTCTAATAACTTGCCCACCACCGATGTCAGGATCATTGGTCTATAGTTCTCTGGCTTTTCCTTCCCAGTTTGTTTAATGGTGGCATCACGTTAGTCGGCCTCATGGCTTCCAGCACCTCATCTTTGGCTATGGATGATAAGAACATGCCATTAAGATTCCCAGCACTCATTTCGCCGAGCTTCCCACAGAGTTCTCATGTATACCTGATCAGGACCCATGAAGTGCATTTTGATCACACAACATTTGGTTCGTGTATGGAATGAACTCCTAAGAAGTGATGGATGTGGGTAAAGTTACAACATTTAAAAGACACTTGATTAAGTACAAGTATTAGAGAAAGTTTGGGAAAATGTGGTCCAAGCGCATGCAGGTGGGACTGGTTTAGTTTGTGTTTATCATCAGCATGGACTGTATGAGCCAATAGGACTGTTTACAAACACCCAGTGTAACTCTATGACTCCATGTGTGTTTGTATGTCCAAGCATGAATCTGCATATTTCTTTCCGCGCTTGTCTATTTTTGTGTGTCTATATGTGTCTCTGTGTGCCCCCTGAGTGTATCTATCTCTCTGTGTATGTTATGTGTCTGTTTTTCTCTCTCTCTCTGTGTTTGTGTGTGTCTGTGTGTGTGTGTATCTGCCTGCGTGTCTGTGTGTGTGTGTGTGTGTGTGTGTGTGTGTGTGTGTGTGTGCGTGTGTGTGTGTGTTGATGGTGCTGTGAGCTGTTGCCTTCTCTTGGTCCCTCCTATACTGAATCCCTGTTCAGTGGTGTGGAGAGTGAAGCATAGACTGACAGCAACAGAAAGCTCAGCAAGTCCGACAGCATCTGTGGACAGAAATGATAGTTAAAGTTTCAGGTAAAGTGACCCTTCCTCAGAACTCATGACAGGGGGATATTACATAACTTTAAGAACCATAGTGACTGCCAGACTCGCCCCACGCAGATACACACAATCACTAATAGAGAGACATAGAGACACTCACTAATACATGGCAACTAATACAGATATGGAGAGTCTATCAGTAATTCTCTTGCTCCATGATTTTCTTGTCAATATGTCACTTGCCCTATCTAGTGTGTGTCAGTATTTAATTCAGTACTCAGGGAGTTTGTTAGTATTGCACTTGATCACAATACTGAGTGAGTCGGTATGTCCGTGTGGCGTGTGACTGTAGGACAATTTCAATGTTTGCAGGTAACAAACCTGGAAGAATTATAAAGTTTGTGATGGGCAGTGTGGTACGCCAACAGGACAGTGACACGCTGGTTTTCAGTTTTATGGCAGATGAGGATCAATGCAGGGCAGTGTGAGGTGATACACTTCGGTAGGAAGAACATTGAAATACAATATAAAACAGGCTGTACCGTTATAAAAGGGGTGCAGGAACAGAAGACCTGAGTGTAAATGATCAAAGATTATTGAAGATGTCGGGACAAGTGGGGAGAGCAGTAACTATCACAGATAAGTTTCAGTATCTGAGTTGTTTACAGAAGGATGTGAATGAGGGAGCCTCCATGCTCCCATCCTGGGAGGTGGTGGTGATTATGTGTTGTGAGCCCACCCTGCTGCCCACCGAGACCTTCTGGATTCCATTTGTACCAGCTCGACACAAAAGGGAGATGGCATCAGGGCCACGGCTTCTAATTTGTGCCGGGGGGAAACGGAGCTGCCAATGGATTGAAAGTGCGAATTGCCCTTCACTGAACATTGCTCCTTACTCGGTCGGTGGGACGTGGATGTTTCAGAGTCTCCACACAAAACGTCCTGGTCCTCTTCGGCTCGTACCAGGTACGCCCCCCCCCCCACCCCACCCCACCCCTCACAAGGCAGGAGTGAAGGGAGTGTGAGGGAACGGATATTGGGCACTTCACCACCCTGCTTTGCCCTTTCTGTCCTATTTCAGGCTGTTTCTCCTGAAATGGGAGGAAGGGAGGGAGGGAGCGAGGGTGGGAGTGAGTCGCCTTGCTGTTAGTGCTGGTGCAGGTGGGGAGGTTGGACATGGTGAGGTGTCCGGAGGGAGTCAATACACAATAGACAATAGGTGCAGGAGTAGGCCATTCTGCCCTTCGAGACTGAAGCACCATTTAATATGATCATGACTGATCATCCTTAATCAGTATCCTGTTCCTGCCTTATCCCTATAACCCTTGATTCCATTATCCTTGAGAGCTCTATCCAACTCTTTCTTAAACGAATCCAGAGACTGGCCCTCCACTGCCCTCTGGGGCAGAGCATTCCACACAACCACCACTCTCTGAGTGAAGATGTTTATCCTCATCTCTGTCCTAAATGGTCTACCCCGTATTTTTAATCTGTGTCCTTTGGTTCGTCACTCACCCATCAGCGGAAACATGTTTCCTGCCTCCAGAGTGTCCAATTCTTTAATAATCTTATATGTCTCAATCAGATCCCCTCTCAGTCTTCTAAAATCAAAGGTATACAAGCCCAGCCGCCCCAGTCTTTCAGCATAAGGTAGTCCCGCCATTCCAGAAAGTGACCTCGTGAACCTACGCTGCACTCCTTCAATAGCCAGAATGCCTTTCCTCATATTTGGAGAGCAAAACTGCACACAGTACTCCAGTTGTGTACTCACCAGGGCCCTGTACAGCTGCAGAAGCACCTCTTTGCTTCTATACTCAATCCATCTTGCTATGAAGGCCAACATTCCTTCTTCACTACCTGCTGTACCTGCATGCTTACCTCTATTGACTAGTGTATAAAGCACCCAGATCTCTTTGTATTGCCCCTTTACCGAAATCGATTCCATTTAGGTACTATTCTTGCCACCAAAGTGCATACATTTATCCACATTAAACTGCATCTGCCATTCATCTGACCGCTCGCCTAACCTGTCCAGGTCACCCTGTAATCTCCAAACATCCTCTTCACATTTCACCCTGCCACCCAGCTTAGTATCATCAGCAAATTTGCAAATGGCGTTACTAATACCATATTCTATATCATTAACATATATTGTAACAAGCTGCGGTCCCAGCACTGATCCCCGTGGTACCCCACTGGTCACTGTCTGCCATTCCGAAATGGAGCCGTTTATAACTACTCTTTGTTTCCTATCAGCCAACCAACTTTAAATACAAGTTAGTACCTTGCCCCCAATACCATGCAGCCCTAATTTTGCTCACTAACCTCCTATGTGGGACTTTATCAAAATCTCTCTGAAAGCCCAGGTACACTACGTCTACTGGATCTCCCTCGTCCATCCTCAGAGTTACATCCTCAAAAAATTCCAGAATATTAGTCAAGCATGATTTCCTCTTCATAAATCCATGCTGACTCTGACCTATCCGGTTTCTACTATCCTGATGTGTTGTAAATTCATCCTTTATAATAGACTCTAGCATTTTTACCACCACTGAGGTCAGACTAGCTGGTGTATAATTTCCTGCATTCTCTCTCCCACCTTTCTTAAAAAGTGGTACAACATTAGCTAACCTCGAATCCGCAGGAACAGATCTTGAATCTATCGAACTCTGGAAAATAATCACCAACGCATCCACGATTTCTCGAGTCACCTCCTTCAATACTCTGGGAAGTGGACTATCAGGCCCCGCGGACATATCAACCTTCAGACCTAACAGTCTCTCCAACACCAAATCCTGGCAGATATAAATTCCCTTAATTCAGGTCCTTCAGCCACTGTTACCTCAGGAAGATTGCTTGTGTCTTCCCCAGTGAACACAGATCTGAATTACCAATTCAATTCTTCTGCCATTTCTTTGTTCCCTGTAATATGTTCCCCTGTTTCTGTCTTCAAGGGCCCGATTTTAGACTTAACCATTTTTGTTTTTGCCTTTCATATACCTAAAAAGCTTTTACTGTCCTCCTTTATATTTTTGGCCAGTTTACCTTCGTACCTCATTTTTCCTCTGCGTATTTCCTTCTTAGTAATCCTCTGTTGTGCTTTAAAAGCTTCCCAGTCCTCCGTTCACCCACTTATCTTTGCGATGTTATGCTTTTTCTCTTTTAACTTTATATGTTCCTTAACTTCCCTTGTCAGCCACAGCCACCCATGGCTCCTCCTGGGAACTTTCTTCCGTTTTGGAATGAACTGATCTTCTGCATTATACACAGAAATATCCGCCATTGTTCCTCCACTGTCATCCCTGCTAAGTTATTGCACAATTGAAGTTTGGCCAGCTCCTCCCTCATAGCTCCATAGTTCCCTTCATTCAACAGAAATATTGTCACTTCCGACTGTACCCTCTCCCTCTCAAATTGCAGATTGAAGCTTATTATATTATGGTCACTACCTCCTAATGGCTCCTTCACTTCGAGGTCCCTGATCAATTCTGGTTCGTTTCACAATACGAGATCTAGAATTGCCTTCTCCCTGGTTGGCTCCAGCACCAGCTGCTCTAAGAATCCATTTCGGAGGCACTCCACAAAGTCTCTTTCTTGAGGTCCAATACCATCCTGATTCTCCCAGTCTACCTGCATGTTAAAATCCCCCATAACAACTGAAGTAATATCTTTGCAACAGGCCAATTTCACCTCCTGATTCAACTGACATCCGACATCCGGACTACTGTTTGGCGGCCAGTAGATAACTCCCATGAGGGTGGTTTTACCCTTAAAATTTCTCAGCTCTATCCACACAGACTCTAAATCCCCTGATTCTAGGTCCCCCCGCGCAAGGGACTGAATATCATCCCTTACCAACATGGTCACCCCACCCCCTCTGCCCGTCAGTCTGTCCTTACGATAGCATGTTTAACCTTGAATATTTATTTCCCAGGCCCTGTCCACTTGAACCCACGTCTCATTTATCCCCAGAGTATCGTATCTGCCAATTTCCAAAAGAGCCTCAAGTTCATCCATCTTATTTCTAATGCTTCGTGCATTCATGTCAACACCCCCCATCCCCCACCAAAACACTCTCCCATCGCAGCTCCTTCCTCTGCCACCGAAGGAATTGCACAACCTGCGTCCTCACCTCCCCACTCACCTTAGCCCAAGGCCCCAAATGATCCTTCCACATCCATCGGAGTTTTTCCTGTACTTCCAGGCACACAACCTACCATATCCATTGCTCCCGATGTTGTCTCCTCCACATTGGGGAGACAGGAAGCGACACACTTCAGAGAACATCTCCAGGACACCCGCACCAATCAACCCCACTGCCCCATGGCCAGACATTTCAGCACACCCTCTCACTCCACCAAGGCCCTCATCCTCCTTCACCACTACCCCCTAACCAACGGATGCCTGGAGGAACAAAGCCTCATCTTCCAACTTTGGACCTTGCAACCACACGGGATCAATGTGGATTTCACTAATTTCCTCATTTTCCTTTCCCACACGTTAACCTTCCAACTCAACATAGCCCCCGTGACCTGTCCTACCTGCCCAAATTTCTTCTCACCTTTCTGCTCCACCGTCCTCTCTGCCATATCATTTCCACCCTAAACGTTATCTACCTGTCACATTCTCAGCTACCTGCCACATTCTCAGCTACCTTCTCCCATTCCTATCCCTTTCTCATTTATCTCTCAGCACCTTAGGGCGACAAGCCTCATTCCCGATGAAGGGCTGACACATGAAATGTGGATTCTTCTGCTCTTCGGATGCTGCCTGAAGGACTGTGCTTTTCCAGCACCGCATTCTCGACTCTGACCTCCAGCATCTGCAATCCTCATTTTCTCCCTTGAGTGAGTGAATACAGATTCTTCCAGATGCAAGGGAAAGGTAAAAAGAAAGATTGAAAGATTTATTGTTGGTCCAGCAGTAACCCTCATCCGTTCCATTCAGACTGAGTAAATATTCCTTTTATTATGATATGAAATGTGATGTAAGGAAGGGGTTAACTGAACCTGTTAGTTCAGTGACTGTGATTAATGTCAGTCTCCATAGATTGTATTTATTCCAGTGGAGCATTTCCATATTTTACTGACAAATGGGCTCCGTCAATGTGTTATTCCACAATATGAACGGGATCATAACTCGTTTGTCCATGAAACTTCCCTCAATCGCCCTGTGTCGTTTATCCAAATCCCGGCCAGTTGTTCATATTTAACCTGGTTTCCTTCAAGTGCATTTTTCTTAAGCAGTTATTTTCACATTCAACCATCCCAAATGCACACCACACACACCCCCACCCCTCCCCCCTCCCACACACACACCCCTTATACTGGTCCAATAGAGAGAGAAACCTTCCCCTGCTGTGTGTATTTGATGTGTGTATCGTTCCCATATGATAGTAAAGGTTAGCAATGCTCCTCATGCTGGGCAGATAATCCCGTTCTCTGAACAATGCACGAGCATCGTCTGCACAACTCGCCATGTTGGTCTGTCATCTTGTCCTAGCTTATGCTGCTTGTCGTGTTCTGTGAAGCCGATTCAGAATTTGATGAAACAAAGTATTTTTTAGCTGATCTGAAAAAAAAAAACTTTATTTAATGTTATCATTCTTGGAATTTTGGTCTCTAGGAGTTCAATCCTACCGTTCGTCCCACCACCCAGTCTTTTTCTATATACTTTCACAACATTTTCTCGATTAATTAACTGTCTGTTTCTGACTTTAATGTAAATCTCTCTGTCCCTCTGTATCTTTCCCTTGCCTTGGTTTTTGACTTCCTAGTATTGTGTGCTGGTATTGTGGAGCGCAAAACAATGAAATGGTGTGTGTCAGGCTTCTGTCCACTTCCCGATGTGTCCCATGTGGTGCTCCATGGATGGGGGAGGGTGGTGTGTGTCGGGCAGTTGTTCACTTCCCGGTGTGATCCATGTGGTGTTCCATGTTCAGGAGAGTGTGTGTCGGGGTGCTGTCCACTTCCCGGTGTGTCCCATGTGGTGGTCCATGTTCAGGGGAGTATGTGTCGGGCTGTTGTTCAATTCCCGGTGTATCCCATGTGGGGCTCCATGTTCGGGAGTGGGTGGTTGTGTTGGGCTTTTGTTCCCTTCCCGGTGTGTCCTATGTGGTGCTCCATGGATGGGGAGCGGGAGGAGGGGGTCGTGTGTCGGCCTGCTGTTCACTTCCCGGTATGTGTCATGTGCTGCTCCGTATTGGATAGGGTTTTCAGCAGCTTTGACACATTTTTTAAAACTTGATCTGCGCCTGTCCACTGAACGTCTGACTTCTGTGTTTGTGCCTTTGAGATGATCGTGTGGTCAGTAACACGAGGAAGCCCCTGGTGTATTATTGGAAAGGAATAGGTACCTAACATCTCTGACAATGCTGTCACTTTCAAAAGGGTTATTTGCTCATTTTCTTTAAAGAGAGAACATCTCTGACAATGGTGTCACTTTCAAAAGGGTTATTTGCTCATTTTCTTTAAAGATGGATCTTAAAGACCGAACTGCCTATTGCAAACCGCTGAATTAAATAACTTAGGAGGCTTTTAGTTTTTTTTTATAAATAATGATAAAAATGGTCAGTCCGCACAGACCAGGCTTTCCAGTTTTTCTGAGCTGTAACAGCCACCAGGTGCCTGGGATGGGAGAATGGTTGGATGCTTCAGTAAATGATCCCAAGTTGCTATTCTCTCTGAAATCTGTCTTGATGCTGTTTACCCCTGGATTGGAGAACTGCATGAATTACTGACTGGCCTTGGGTGTATCTTTTTGCTAAGGGACGAGCTAATGGGATGATTGTACACTGGAACAGTTCATTAGTGGAAGATACCATCCAAATGCCTCTTAAATGTTGTACTTGTATCAGCCTCCCCAACATCACCCGGCAGTACATTCCATACACGTATTATTCTCTGTGTGAAATAATTGCCCCGTAGTTCTCTATTATATCTTCCCCTCTCACCCTAAACTTATACCCTCTCATTCTGACTCCCCGACCCGAGGGAAAAGACTTTACCTATTTACCCTATCCATACCCCCTCTGGGAAGAGAATGGTCCCCTTTTGTAAAACTCTATAATGTCAGCACTCATCCTCCGACGCTCCAGGGAAAACAGTCCCAGTCTGTTCAGCCTCTCTCTATAGCTCAAATCTTCCCACGCTGGCAACATCCTTGAAATCTTTTCTGAACCCTTTCAAGTTTCACAACATCTTGCCGATAGGAAGGAGACCAGAATTGCACGCACTATTCCAACACTGGCCTAACTAGTGTCCTGTTCAGCCGCAACATGATCTTACAACTCCTGTACTCTATGCTCTGATCAATAAAGGAAACGCCTTCATCACTATCCTATCTACCTGCAACTCCCCTTTCAAGGAGCGATGAACCTGCACTCCAAGGTCTCTTTGTTCAGCAACACTCCCTGCGACCTTATCATTCAGTGTATAAGTCCTGCTAAGATTTTCTTTCCCAAAATGCAGCACCTCGCATTTGTCTGAATTAAACTTTATCTGCCACTTCTCAGCCCATTGGCCATTTGGTCAATCTGAGGTGACCCTCTTCGCTCTCCACTACACCTCCAATTTTGGTGTCATCTGCAAACTTACTAATTGTATCTCTTATGCTTGCATCCAAATCATTTATGTCAATGACAAAAAGTAGTGAATCCAGCACCGATCCTTGTGGCACTACACTGGTCACAGGCCTCCAGTCTGAAAAACAACCCTCCACCACCACCCTCGGTCTCCTACCTTTGAGCCAGTCCTGTATCCAAATGGCTAGTTCCCCATTTATTCCATGAGATCTAACCATGCCATTCAGCCTCCCATGGGGAATCTCATCAAAACCCTTAGTGAAGTCCATATAGATCACATCTTTCCCTCTGCCCTCATCAATCCTCTTTGTTACTTCCTCAAAAAACTAAATCGAGTTTGTGAGACATGATTTCTCACGCACAAAGCCATGTTGACTATCCCTAATCAATCCTTGCCTTTCCAAATACATGCACATCCTGTCCCTCACGATTCCCTCCAACAACTTGCCCATCACCAACGTCAGGCTCACCGGTCTATAGTTTCCTGGCTTGTACTTAACACCCTTCTTATTCAATGGCACAGGGTTAGCGAACCTCCAGTCTTCTGGCACTTCACCTGTGACTATCCATATAACAAATATCTCAGCAAGAGGCCCAGCAATCACTTCTCTAGCTTCCCCCAGAGTTCTAGGGTACACTGATTAGGTCCTGGGGATTTATCCGCCTTTACCCGCTTCAAGACATCCAGCACTTCTTCCTCTGTAATATCGGCATTTTGCAAGATGTCACCATCTATTTCCCTACATTTTATATCTTCCATATCATTTTCCACAGTAAATACTGATGCACAATACTTCTTTAGTATCTCCCCCATACTTCCTGTGCTAGGAAAAATATTCTTTTGTTTTGGATGTCTGAAAAACCCCGGGTTTTTGGGTGGTTGCAAGCTCGTCATGTAGAATATCCCTTTGGGCGTTCTCATCTGTGTGGTGCAACGAAAAGCAGAGATTTATATAGGAATGGCAACCCTTTTTGGATTACCGCGATACAGGCTTACCTGCCGCTCTAAAAAGGGCTTTTATATAGCCATGACGATATTGTCTAATGAATCACATATTAGAAATTATGAACATACGAATGTGTATCAGTTGATGCTCTCCAGGAACGAGAGCTAACACTCTGTTATGCTGAGCCGTATTATTTATTTATTATTTATTGTTTATTTTTGTTTTTCTTCTGTCCGTTTAGAGACTTTAACTTATTTTGTATATACATGCACATGGGTGTAATTTTGTTCAGTTATTTGAGTTGTTTTGTTATTGGTTTAATATAATAATGAAAATATATTTAACAATAAAATAATTTGCTAGAAATTTAAAGTGCTAACATTGATAGATTCGAGTCCCAAATAACTCTCGTTAGAGATACCACTCATGGTGGTTTACGTTGCAGGTCACCCCACGGGTGATGGAGTGAGGTTGAGAGAGCATCCCCTTCATGGTAACCTCTGTCAGTGTTGGGAATGGAACCTGCGCTGGTGGCCTCCCTCTGCATCACAAACCAACCATCCAGCCAACTGAGTGGGAGACTGTGTAACTATTACACATAGAATCAGCCGCAGAAAAGGGCAAGAGAAATTTTAATGACAAGGAACAAGGTGTATTTGAGACAAAAATGTTCTCTGCTAGAAATTGTATTTTATAATGAGACAAGTGTTTGGAAGCTATCTTTGGCTGAATACAATAAGTTGAGACAAGTGAAATAACCAGAATGACTAATTGTGATTGGATACCGATAACCATAAAATAAATGCATGTTTTTGAATGGTCTGTGAAAAGCATGCTGACTGTTGCATGAATTTATAAATCAGATGAAATATATTGTAAGGAGAGTCCGTGCCCATGGGAAATGCCTTCGGAACACATGCTAGAAGAGACCCGGGGTATGAAGTGTCTGAGAATCGTCTGCTCGGTAACAGGAACCTGAGGGTTGAATGACTGGAAGTTCCTGTAATATGTAGCTGAGAAAACCATCAGAATACCCCCAAACGTATTGAATGCTGCAGGATATTTGAAGTACTGAATGGCCTCATGGTGGATTTTAATTGTGTGTGATTTGAAAAACGTACACCGCTACTCCATCCTCTTACGTATTACACACTGGGGCACAGCCATTTTCCTGAAACTGGGAGTAAGTTGGAACAATACCTGGAACATTCCATAATTGGCATTCCCCAGAATATTCTATAACTCTGTGGGGGGCATTAGAAAGGCAAGAGAGAAAGAGAGGGAAGGTGCTGCATGCAGTAGTGAGAGTGGTGGAGCATGAGCCTTGTTCGGGGATCGGTGTTATAACAGACATACAATGAGTGGGAGGGAGCAGAGAGAATATGGTGACCCTTATCCCTACAGAGTGAGGAAGCTTAATGATGCTTGTCCTGTATTGTTGGACATTTCTTCAGACCGAAGATACTGCACGGAGCTGGGTGGTGAGAGCAGACCAGCCTCGGTGGGTCTGGGAGTGTGGCCCCCTCTGGGAAGAGAATGGTCCCCTTTTGTTGTGGCCCATCCACCAGGACCTCCGTGCTGCTGTCGATAAACCATGGTGTAATTTCCCCTTCGCTGCCATGCTTGGGGAAAATGTGCAGGGCAGCTCAAAACTGAGAAAGCACAGCCGTGTGCCCATTGGACTTTTAAAGATGGCACCAATGTCAGGGATCACAGAATATCCAGGGGCATCCGGGCCATTGTGAGTACCTCCAGTCATGATGGGTGGCAGAATCGGGCTGGCATTGTATGAGAGGGACACTATGGAGTGGGATGTGTAGTTAATGAGATCTGTTTGGTAAGATAGCACCAGGAAACTAGCTCGGCCTCGTGCAGACAACCCCCCGTCACACTTAATGAAAATGTCACTGCGACAGTTTTTTGTTAGGTTCAACCCAGTGAGGCGGAGACTCTGCTGTCCTCATTCCCAGTGACAAAACTGCAGAACAAATGCTCATCCAAAACTCTCCATCGCCTGAACTCACCGCAATATGTATCTGTGTATCTGTGACTCAAATTTCAGATAACCGTTCACCTGATCTCCAACGTCCTTTTGTTCCACTACACTCCTTAAGGCCCTCTCATTCATCACTCAGCTCCGAACTGGATATGACTTTCCAAAATGCAAGACGTCACACTTATCTATATTAAACTCCATTTGGTATTTCTCAGCCCACTTCTCCTGCTGATCAAGGTACTGCTGCAATTTCTGATAACGTTCCTCACTGTAAATGATGTCTCCTAATTTAGTGTCATATGCAAACCTACTAACCTTGCGTTGTGCAATCTGGTCCAATCATTGATATAGATAACAAACAGCAACGGGCTCAGGACCGATCACTGAGGCACTCCACTAGTCACAGGCCTCCGGTCCGACAAGCATACCTCCACCATTGCCATTTGCTTCATAACGTCAAGCCAATTGTGTCGCCAATTTGCCAGTTTACATTGGAGTCCATTCGATCCAACCTTCCAGAGCAGCCTACCATGTGGAACCTTATCAAAGGCCTTACTGAAATCCATATCGACTATGTCCACCACCCTGCCCTCGTCAACCTTCCTGGTCACTTCCTGAAAAAAACTCGAACAAAATTTGTTAGGCATGATCGGCCACGCACAAAGCTATGCTGACTGCTCTAAGTCAAACTTTGTCTTTCCAAATGCATGCATATCTTATATCTCCGAAACGTCTCAAGTGGTTTACCGAAAACAGATGTGAAGCTTACTCGTCTATATTTCCCAGGCTTTTCTTTGCAGCCCTTCTGAATAAGGGTACTACATTTGCTACTGCCCAGACTTCTGGTACCTTACCCCTGAACTATCTTCTCTCGACTCGTGAAGTGCTCTTAGATATATCTGGTCAGGACCAAGAGATTTATCTGACTTTGTGCATTCTAATACGTCCAACAGCACCTCTACTGTGATATGGACTGTACCATGATATCACAACTAACCTCACAAAGGTCACAGGTCTTCATTTCTTTCTTCACGATAAACACAGAGGGGAAATTGAGGACCTCACCCATCTCTTGAGGTTTTACACATGCATGCCCATTTTGGATTTTAAGGCGTCCTATCTCTGTCTAGTTGTTCTTTTTCTGTACTATACTGAATTTGTATTCACCCTATTCTGCTCAGCCAAGGCTATCTCATACCCCACTTTAGCCCTGCTGATTTCCTTCTTCAGTAAACTCCTGTAATCCCTGTGTACCTCCAGAGATTCACTTGGTCCCAGCTGCCTGTACTTGAGTGACGGCTCCTTTTTTTCTGGTCAGGGACTCAATATCTCTTGTCATCCAGGGTTCTCTCTTCCAGCCTCACTTTCCCTTCACCCTCACAGGAACATGCAGACCTTGAACTCGAGCTATCTGACTTTTCAAGCCCTCCCACTTGCCCGGAATCCATTTCCCTGGAAACACACTACTCCATTCAAGCCGTGCAATCCCCTGTCTAATTGCAACAAAATTCGCCTTGCCCCAATTTATAATTTGAATCTGTGGACCAATTTTGCCCCTACCAAACCTATTTTAACATTAATACGGCTCTGGTCACTTTTCCCAAAATGCTCGCCCACTTTACCTCCGTCACCTATCCTACACTATTTCCCAACAGTAGGTCGAGTTTGTCCGTTCTCGAGTAGGACCCTCTACATGCTGCTTGTGGAAGCTTTCCTGAACACACTTAACAAATTACGTTCCATCTAAGTTCTTAACCCTCTGGAAGTCCCCGTCCATGTTGGGATAATTAAAATCACATATTATAACAACCCTATTGCTCCTGCAAGTCTCGCCACCCTCCCTGTATATTTGTTCTTCTAATTCCCATTGATTATTTGAAGGCTTATAATGCAACCATTATAACATTACCACCCCCTCTTACTTGTTTGCATCATTTACAAAATCTCATTGGATATTATCTCAGTTATTTCATCTTCAAATACTAGAGTGATACTCGCCTTAATCAGAACTATTGGTATTTAAATTGTTTCCATTTACATCTCTTCCTCGCAGTGATTTCACATTTGCAGCACCCCTTGTCAAGGCACATTGCAGATATGGAGCTGTAAATGGGTGGGAGCTGCACATCCTGTCAGATCCAACATTGGCTGCAAGTTTTCCCACACTCGACAGTGATCTAACAGAGTTTTTGCCGAACAATGCAACAGCCTGGGTTTATATATGAATGAACCAGTGCGGACTGCACAGCTCCCCACGCTGGACATTTAGTCCAGGATTATAGATGCAACATTGGTGTGGGGCTGCACGTAGTTTCACTCTGGACATAGCTGGGTTGCATTCAGCTGTACACTAGCCGGATCTACACAGTGCTCCATCCGGAATATGTAATGGATGGGCTGGTTATGTGAGTTGGATTGCGAATGTGAGAGAACTAAACATCTGGCTATGCCTTTATTTTGTGTTTTAATTCTTGTGATTGTACTCTTCAAATCCCGAATCATCCGGTTAGACCCGACCCTCTGGATGAGTCATGGTGACTGTTGTTACAGCATCTGGGTCTGCAACATGACCAAAAAATGGAGCAGAGGCTGCAGAGAGGGACAGTCTCCGTATAATGGAATGAGGGAATCACCATCAGATCAGCCGTGGTCTTAGTGAATGGTGGGGCAGGATTGAAAGAACCACGAATACAACTTGTATATTTCTGTTTGTTTCAAGAAAGCTCTCCTTCTCTCCCAGTGTCCCATGCTGGTGGGGAGTGAGTCACCTCCTCCTGTTCCTGCGTAACAGGATCGTCGGGCCTCAATAGCCTCCAGATTTCCCTGTGTCCCAGTTTTCATCAGTTGAATGACTCCCTCCTGTTCCTGTGTCCCAGTCTCGAACAGTTGAGTCCCCTGTTCCTGTGTCCCAGATTCAAGCAGTTGAATGATTCCCTCCTGATCCCAAGTTTGTGAAATTACATGTCCTCCTCCTGCTCCTGAGTAACAGGCTCCAATAGCTCTGTGCTCACCTGCTGCTCCTGTGGAATGTAGGTGAGGGAGTGAATGACCTCTTCACATTCTTTATAGCTTTTTCTTGACGAAAGGCCTTTGTCCTGTTTCTGTAAAACACCATCAAAATCTGAATGATGTATTTTTGTATTTGACTCTCAGTAATTGAACAAACAAGCCGACTGACAGAATTCAGATGCTGAATAGCGTCCTCCTGTTCCAGTGTTATACACTGAAGAGTCAATAGACTCTCAGAGATGTACAGCACGGAAAAAAATCGTTTGGTCTGGTCATCCATACCGCCAAATATCCGAAATTAATTTCGTCCCCCTTGCCAGCAATTGGCCCATCTCCCTCTACACACTTCCCTTGCATATATCCATCCAAATGCTTTTTAAATGGTGTAATTCCTCCACCACGTCTTTTGGCTGTTCAATCCATACACACAGCAGTCTCTGTGTGAAAATGTTATCCCTCATGTCCCTTTTTAAATCTTTCTCCTCTCACCTTAAACCTTTGTCTTCTAATTTTGGACTCGTCTATCCTGGGAAAAGACATTGACTGTTTATCTTATCTCTGCCCCTCATGATTTTATAAATCCCTTTAAGGTCCCCCCTCAGCCTTAACACTTGAAAATAGCCCCAGCCTATTCAAACTCTCACTGTAGCTCTGACCCTCCAACACCTGCAACGTTCTTTTAAATCTCTTCTGCACCCTTTCAAGTTTGACAAAGCCTTACCGACAGCAGGGTGACCAGAATTAAAGGCAGTATTATAAAAGTGGTCTAACCAATGTCCTGTGCAAATTTAATATGTCATGCAAATGCTTCGACTCAAAGCATGTACCATTAAAGGGAAGATAACCAAGTTCCTTCTTCACTGCGCTATCTACCTGTGACAGCACTTTCAAGGAACAGAGAATCTGCACCACGAGGCTAGCTTTGCTGCCTCACAGGGCAGCGACCTGGGTTTAATTACAGCCTTGAATGACTGGCTGTGTGGAGTTTGTACATTCTCCCCGCGTCTGCGTGAGTTTCCTCCGGGTGCTATGCTTTACTCTGACAGTATAAGGATATACAGGTAAGGGTAGATTGGCCATGCTAAATTGCGCACTGTACTCAGGGATGTGTAGGGGAGGTGGATTAGCCATGGGAAATGCAGGCTTCGAGGGATAGGGTAGGTGTTTTTCCAGTGGGATACTGTTTAGAGGGTCGGTGTGGCCTCGATGGGCCGAAAAGCCTGTTTCCTAATTGTCGGGATTCTATAATTTCGATGGAGTTCTCCTTCATTGGCAGCTTTCGACAGGGCACTGCCTCTATGTCTTGCCTTGATTTGTCTGCCAAAATGCAACACCTCACATGCAATTAAAATATACTCCATCTGCCACTCCTCGAAACACCTAAGCAAAGTCCCATTGCAGTCTGAGAGATCATTCTTCACTGTCGACTACACCACCAAATTTGGTATTATCTACAAACGTACTAACCATACTTCATAGACTCAAATGCAAATGATTTGTATAAGTGACAAAAGGCAGTGGACCCACTATTGATCTTTGCGGCACGCCACTGGTCACAGGTCTCCAAGTTTAATGAACAAATGCCCACTGTCACGCCCTGTCTCCAATATTCAACAGAATTTTGGATCTAAATGGCGAGTTCTCCATGGATCCCAGGCAGTCTAACCTTGCTAACCAGTCTACCATGTAGAACATTTTGGTAATCTTACTGAATTCTATAAAGACAACATCCACTGGCCTGCCTTCATCAATTATCTTCATCACTTCCTCAAAAGATTACACCGAGTCATTGAGACGTGATCTCTAATGTACAAAGCCCTCTTCAGTCCTTGTCTTTTCAAATGCTTCTACATCCTTTCCAACAAAATCCCCTCCAACAATTTAGTCACCATTGACGACAGGCTCACTGATCTATAGTTACCTGTTTTTCTTCCTTACCTTTTAAATAATGACACTATGTTAGCAGCCCTCCAGTCTTTTGACACCTCACCTGTGGAAATCAATGATACAAATATTTCAGCAAAATGCTTACCAATCTCTTTCCTAGCTTCCCACAAACATCTGGGATACAACTGATCAGGTCCCAGGGATTTGTTCACCTTTAAATGTTTTAAAATGTCAAACACCTCCTTGTAATATAGACATCTTTCAATGTTTCACTAGATATTTATTCATTCTCTCGCTCTTGTAATCTCCTCCACATTAAATACTGAGAAGAAATACTTGTTTCGTATCCCTCCCATCTCCTGTGGTTCCACACATAGGTCGCCTTACTGATCTTTAAGGGGCCCTATTCTCTCCCTAGTTAATCTTTTACCATTAAAGGATGTGTAGAATTTCTTCAATGCCTTGTTAACCCTATTTCTAAAGTCATCTCATGGCCACATTTTTCTGGCCCGATTTCCTCGTTGACTATACACGTACTGCCATTATACTCCTCTCGGGATTCACTTGATCTCAGCTCTGTTGACCTGAAATATGCCTCCTTCCTTACCTTGACCAGAGGATCAATATATCTAGCCATCCAGCACTCCCTGCACCC
The DNA here is from genome assembly GCF_037043375.1 of Chiloscyllium plagiosum. NCBI lineage: Eukaryota > Metazoa > Chordata > Chondrichthyes > Orectolobiformes > Hemiscylliidae > Chiloscyllium > Chiloscyllium plagiosum. The sequence continues at coordinate 58,828,938 of NW_028270184.1, read as the reverse complement.
ACCAGCCTTGCCCCTCTCACTAATAGAAACACGTTGGCTCTGGACTCTCTGAAACCAAGTTTTGATGGCCTTGCATTTTCCAACCATCCCTTTACCTGTGAATAGAGAATTCCAATCATCCTTTCACAGGGCTCGCCTAACACTTTCAAAATTGGCCTTAGTCAAAGTTAGAACTTTAATGTTTACATCTGGTCTTTCCTATTCCAAAACTAATTTAAAACTAATATTTATGCGGAACAGACTTGAAAGTTAAACAAACACTTCCTGCCCCTCTGTAACAGGCTTGAGAGGCTGAATGGGCTCCTCCTGGCTCTTTGTAATAGACTGGAAAGGCTGAATGGCCTCCTCCTGTACCTGTGTAGCAGACCCGAGACATCAAATGACACAGCAACCCGTGGATTATGAGCAGCCGGTAAACTGTATCTGATGGAGGTCCATCCCTTCTCAGTTACAGAAACACAAACAACACAATGTACTCCAGGTACTCTCTCAGTAACGTTGCACCGACACATCTCCTTGTTTTGAATGATTCTGTTGACAAAATGTGCCAATATTCCAGCTTTCCACCTTTTCAAGTAGAACCAGCCTAATATGGGCTGAATGGCCTTCTCTTATCCCTCTGTAAAAGGCCCATTGGGGCAGAATTGCTTCGGTCTGTTCCTGATCAGCAGTCTCAATGCTCTGTCTCAAGGTTTTGAAAGGATTTGGTAGCAGGGCACTTAAAACCAGGAGTAGCCTCACACTGGTCAAGAAGCATCATACTTCAGGCTAAGGTATCTGGAAACTTGCTCACCCGACTTTTCTTTATGTAGCCAATCTGTTATTTTATAACTGCCTCCTTTCATAAGCAGAGTGGCACACATATAGATCCCTGCAGTGTTCTGTTAATGCACTCATATACAAGTTAAAACAAGATTATAAAGGTTTATGGTCCATTCCTCAGCAACCCTCATCCATTCCATCCAAACCCAGTAAATGTTCCTTTTTATACTGATATGAAAAGTGATGTGTGGAACTCGTTAACTGAGCCTGTTTATTCAGTCATGATTTGGAGATGCCGGTGTTGGACTGGGGATGTACAAAGTTAAAAATCACACAACACGAGGTTATAGTCCAACAGGTCGAATTGGAAGCAACACTAGGTTTTGGAGCGCCGATTCTTCATCAGATAATAATGGAGGACACAATTCTAAAGGACAGAAATTATAGCAGAAATTTACAGTGTGATGTAACTGAAATTATACATTGAAAAATAGCTTGATTGTCTGTTGAGTCTTTCGTCTGTTCGAATAACATGATAGTTTCACTTATTTCATGTGTAGATCACAAAACCCTTTTTAAAAAAAAAAATAAGTTGCATTCTCAGGTTAGCTGTAACATTGACTGTTAGATAGACAATATGTTGAAGGTGTTGGCCCCTTGTGTTCTCTGTCTATGCCATGATGTTTAGATTGATTCTGATCTGAAAAGTGAGATAACAGAGTTTTACATGAATTCATGCAGTTTTTGAGCTCAGAGTGTTACATGAATTCATAGCTTTTGAGCAAAGTACAATGTAATTCTACAAGTACAAATCCACCCCACAAAATATATGTGTGCATTTAGGTCGTCTGTTTGTGCGTTTCTGTGTTTGTCTGGTTTGAGGGTTGTGAGTGTGAGGGAGTGTATATGTGTGTGATGTGATATAGTCTTAAGTATGTGAGGGGATGCGTGTGTGAGTGTGGGAGTGTGTGTGCGTGTCTGCGTTGGGGGGCTGTGAGTGTCTGTAAGAGAGAGTGTATATGTGTGTACATGAGTGTAGAGTGGTCTAAGTCTGTGTGAGTGTGGGTCTCTGTAAGCGTGTGTGGGAATGTATGTGTGTGTGTCTGTGTACATGTGTGTCCGTGTGTATGTGTGGGTATAGGAGTGCCTGCGTATGTGTGTGTGTCTGTGTGTGTGTGTGTGAGTGTGTGTGTGTGTGTATACAGTGGAATGGTGGTCACCTGTAACATGACATGAACCCAAGGTCCCAGTTGAGGCCCTCCCTATGGGTACCGAAATTAGCTATCAGACTCTGCTCGGCCACTTTTCGCTGCTGCCTGTCCCGAAGTCCGCCTTGGAGGATGGTCACACGGAGGTTGGAGGTTGAATGTCCTGCACCACTGAAGTGTTCCCCAACTGGGAGGGAACACTCCTGTCTGTTGATTGTTCTGTGGTGCCCATTCATCCGTTGTCGTAGCCTTTGCTCGGTTTCCCAGTGTTTGTTCAGTGACTGGCATTAATGCCAATCTTCATGGATTCCAATTATCCCAGTGGAGTGTTTCCATCTTTTAATGATAATTGGGCTCCGTTCAATGTGTTATCCCATAACATGAGCGGGAGCATCACCGACACCAATGACAGGGATCAGCAGATTCAGAGAGAGGGGGAGGAGAGATCAGAATCTGAGAACATTGGACTGGAATGTTCCAAACATGGATCAGCATCTGGGAACATTGGACTGGCATGTTCCAATAATAGACAGGAGTTTATCCAATTATGTTTGGTATCTTTCTGCATTTTCTTGGTGGCCATTATCATCACAGATCTATTACGCTCTTCTCATTATTCAATATTTTTATTATCTTTTCCTGGCTATCTTTGGTGTTCCTGGTAAGTGTCACTGTCCAGATTTTTTCTCTCTATAAACCAGTTATGACTGTATTACTGTTCTTTCATATAATCTACACTTCTTGCCACTATTATTGTTCCTGTTGAAACTCTCAATCCAGATATTCACCCTACAGACCACTACTAACTACATCAATGAATGTGTTCAATTGCTGTCTCACTCTATGCTCTGACAGTGTTACTCATGGTCTATATGTTGACCTACTCAATTTCAGCGGAGAACTACAATTTATTGTATCATTGCCTTTGTTATTTAAATATTAACATCATGGAGGTCACTGTCTACTGCTCTGGTTACAAACTCCACTTCCTTCCACTGTTTCCCTCCCATCCCTGACCAATATCTGCAGCTGAAGCAGACAAGTCACAACCGTGGGAGATCGCTTTGATTATGAGCTGATTCCTGACACCATACTCTGACCATTTCTAACTTGAAATACTCACCACTCCAGAATATATCTCACTGGCTTATTATGTCTGCTGTTTGAATCTTGAGCGATGTATTCCAGTCTTAAAGAAGCCAATAATCTGCTGCTGACGCTCCCGGTTTCAAACCTGCCGAAGCAAATCTGATTTGAACTCACGCCAAACTCTCATTCATCTGTCATTCATGTGCACGCCGATGTATGTTGCTATTGTGTCTGGCAATACCTTTATTTTGACATTCTCAAACACTTTACCTCATCTGACCATGAAACTTCCATCGTTCTCTCTGTTGTTTAACAAAGAGCCTGCCAGTTGTTCGTAATTAAAATAGTTGCCTCCATGAGCGTTCCTTCTCAAACAATGAGTTTCGCATTCAAACACGCCCCCCCCCCCCCCCCCGCACACACACACACACACTCAGTCTCTGATGAACACACTGAGAGAGCAAAACTTCCCATTACAGACAGTAATCTGATGCGAGTAGGTAGCATATGTTAGTAAAGTTTGCAATACTCTCCAGATAGTGCAGTTTACTGAGCAACACACTAGCATGGTCGGCACAGCTCTCCATGCTGGGCTGTCATCTTGTCCCAGTTTATGTTGTTGGGGTGTTCTAAAAATCAGAAATCAGAATTTGATGTAACAAACCATTTCAGCTGATCTGAAAATGCCTTTATTCAATGTTCTCATTCTTGTAATTTTACTCATGAAGATCTCACTTCTCCTTAATTAATTAACACGTTAATTAACTGTCTGTTTTTGTCTTTAATGTGAATCTCTCTGGTCCGTCTGTATCTTTGCCTGGCTTTGGGTTTTGTCTCCTTAGTGTATCGAGTGCTGGCATTGTGTAGCTCAGAAATAATGAAATGGTGTGTGTCAAGCTGTTGTTCACTTCCTGGTATATCCATGGACAGGCGTGTTTCAGAAGTTATGAGACACATCCTTGTAACTTGGTCTGTAACTGTGGTTGTCCCTCTCAGATGACCTTCTGATCAGTAACACGAGAAATCCCACTGAGTAAAGGACCAGGCATCTAAATTGTGTGACAATGCTGTCACTTTTTTAATAAAAGATTATTTTCTCCTTATTTTTAGTAGGAGGTCATAAAGGCCAAACTGCCTACTTAAAACGGCTCAAGTAAATAACTTACGGGGCTTTTAGGGTTTTTAATAAATAGTAGTAACAATAGCCAGCTCGCATAGACTCTCTAGATATTTCCTTGTAGCTATAACAGTTACCAGGTGCTTGTAGTCCCAGAAGGGTTGGAAGTTTTAGTGAATTATCCCTAGATGCTGTTCTCTCTGTAACTTCACTTGATGCTATTTCCTCCTGGATTGGAGAACTGTATGCAAGAATGCATGTCTGAAGGTTCCTTTTTTGCCAAAGGGTGTGTTTAGGTTATTTTAGTTATTGGAACAGTTGATTTGTAGAAGGTACTGTATCCATTATTCGATTAAGGTTTCCAATAGTTTAGTTATTCTAAATTCCTCTTCATTTTGTATGGATTTTCATTAGAATGTTTAAATATATTGTATTTTGCTTAATGGTGAGTGGTTTGACGAGTAGCATCACATCTGGAACACCCAACTCACATCTACCTTTAAAACAAGGAAAGGTTGGAATCCAAGCTACCTCCTTAAAATAGTTTGAGGCAGTCTGGTTCGTCTATACCAAACTGGGGACTTTTGTCTGGTTCTAAATCGGTAACACCACATTGGGTTTAGAATTACAATCCCCACAGTGTGCAAACAGGCAATTCGACCCAATAAGTCCACACTGATCCTCCGAGGAGTAACTTACCCAGACCCATTCCTCTACCCTATTATTACACATTTACCCCGACAAAAACTCTTAACCCACACATCCTTGAAAACTATAAACAATTTAGCATGGCTAATTCACCTGACATGCACATCTTTGGGTTGTGGGAGGAAACCAGATAATCCAGAATAAACTCATGCAGACACTGGAGAGTATGAACCAGGAGGCTATTGGGTTCAAAGGTCGTGTATTGTTGCTGTTAGTGTCTTTTGTTCCGGATGTTGAATTCGGTTGGTTTAAACAGTGTTTTGTTTGTAAAGATTCTTTCAGTCACTGAGAGTTCTCTGAGTGTGGGAGAAGTGAAGTTGAGGGTTTTACATAAGGTAATGAAGGCAACACTGTAGGAATTGGCAGACAAGCTGGAGTTGGGGTTGGGTTTGTCTGTGAGAAAATGAGAGATAATTACAGCTCGAGCTCGGCAATTACATTTAGTGGAAATGCCATCAGAGTCTTCAGAAATGGCTAGAATTCAATTTCAAATAAGGCACCTTGAACATGAGAAGGAATTGAAACTTTTTGAATTATGATGAAAAGCATAAATAAAAGAACAGGAAATGAAGAAGAAAGAGAGAAAAAGAGAGAAGAAAATCAGAGAGTCCCAACTTCAAAGGTTAGCAATTAGAGAGGAAAGTTGACATAGAAGGCGGTGATGAAGGTACGCAGTCGGCTGGTTGAGGAGGATAGTGAGGATGAGCAACCCCATAGTAGCCAAAGGTTTGATGGAGATCTGTTTAAATACATCCAGGTATTATCTACATTTGAGAAGGATGGGGGAGCCTTTTAAATTTCATTTGAGAAAGTGGCTAAACAAATGCAGTGCCCAGTGAACATGTGGATTTCGTTGATTCAAGAAAAACTGATAGATATTTGCATCCCTATCGGAGGCATTGCCTGGGGAGTAGGAGGATGTGAAGAAAGTCATCTGAAGTGCATATGAGCTTGTGCTGGAAGCTGACAGTGTTTCAGGAATCTAAGATAGCGTCCATGGTTAAGTGCACATTGAGTTTGAAAGAATCTAACGAAGTAATTTTGAAAGGTGGGGAGGGGTATTAAAAACAGAGAAAAGTTATGGCACTCTTAGAGAGTTTCTTCTTTTGGAGAAGTTCAACAATTCACTTCCTGCAGTCGTGCGAACTTGTGTGGAAGGGCAGGGAGATACAATGACAAGATTAGAAGCTGAAATGGCTGATGGTGATGACCTGGTTCAGAAATCAAATCTTGGTTTCTGTGAGAGATTGAGAAGTACGTGCGAGATCTTCTCAAAACATATCCCTTTGAAAGTAACGTTTATTAGCATAGGCCAAGGGTAGCAGGTAAAGAGGTTACAGCATTAAGAGGTACAGAAGTATGTAACTCTTTTATGCTGAAACATGAGGAGGTATGTCATTCACAGGGAGTATTGGAGAGGTGAAAAGTATTCCATTATGTAACGTGTGGTTGGAATGTCCAGTGGAAACATCAACAGATTTATTCCACAATGGGGAAGGAGACCTTGAGCTTGGTGTTGGCGTCACAACATTTCAGCATTTAAATTGCGAATGACATTTGTGAGACAAATTTTTACCACTGGTCGTGACCCCTTAAAGTTTTTTGGAGAAGTTTAGGGAGAAAAATACCAGTCTGTTTCGATTGAGCTTATTCTTACTGCCATTCAATTTGAAATTTTACAGTTGACAGGGCAAGAAAACTTAAGCTTTGACACATTGTGGAGACTTGGATGAAGAAAGACAAAAGACATTCTGTGGCAGGATGAAATGACTGAAATGGATCGGGTTGTGAACATTTGTATGTTCAGAGTCAATGTAATATATATGCATTTCAGTCTACTAATAGAGGAAGATTAGGAGGTCAAAAATGAATCCATCTTTGTATATTGATGGATCATTTTATTAAAGGTGGAGTTGTGAGGATACTATCATTGTACAAAGGTTATTTTCTCTTAGTTTTTTTTTGAAGAGAGGTTTTAAAGGCAGAGGTGCAGAACTGCTGTCTGAAAACAGTTTAAGTAAATAACTGAGAAAGCCTTTAGATTTTATTAAAACGGTGATAACAATGGAAGGGCAGTGGCCAGCTCTGCCAGACCAGGTTTTAATGTTTTGCTTTTAGCTGCAGCATTCAGAAGCTGCTGGAGATCTCAGAAGGGTTCGAAATTTCAATGCATGATCCCTAGCTGCCTTTCTCTCTGAGATCTCTTTTGATGTTGATTTTTCCTGGATAAGAAAACTGCTTATAAGAATCTGTATTTGAATATATCTTTGTGCCAAGCAGTGTATACCAATAAGGTACGGTATCTATTGTATGTGTAAGTGTTCAAACGTATAAGCTATCTCAAAATGTTGTTTTCTTTGATAGTATTTTAACTAAAGCATTTGAATAGATTATATTTTGCTTAATGTCGAGTTGGTTGACCAGACACAACATATCTGGAAAGCACACTTCCGATCTATGTTTAAAATAAGGAAAGGTTTGGGTCTAAGCGGCCTTCTTAAAATATTTTGCGGGGATCTGGTCTGGTCCACAACATTTGCAGCCGATGAGTTTCTGACTGATTTCTTTTATTGAAAGGTTAGTGGAGGGGCTGGGGACGGTTTGCTGGAACTTGTGCTGTGAGCTGCCTCAGACATTCAGGGAGACCTGAGGATTTGGTGACCCAACTCGGGATGGAGCATGTGAACTTTAGTTACAGCATCTAGGTCTGCAACATGAACAACAAGTGGAGCAGAGGCTGCAGAGAGGAGAAGCTCTGAAACCATGGAGTGAGTGCATGTGGAGAAAGGGATCTGCTGTATTCACCGCGGATTTTCCAGGAACAGCTTCTCAAGCTCCATTTAACCCAGGAGCAGAGTGTGAAGGGATCCGGACTGACCAAGGAACTGGTCACAGAGCAGTGTCACCTCCTTCAACCCGCAGCTGCACACGAGGCAGAGGACAGTGCTGTCAGTGGCTGTTAGGTTCACTGTTTCATTCAGCTTCTATGATCCGGAACTTTCCAGGCAGGACTGGGTGACATATCCATCATCTCCCAGTACCTTAACATGAATGTCACCATTCGGTGACGGAGGATATATATGATGGATGAGTAAAATACATCGTTTCTCCCTCAGCGGGAAGATGCTGGGTGTATCCTTATTTTCCCAGAATAGTGGGATTCCCGTTGGTGTACATGGCATCTGCGGTTAGCCATGTCAATAGGGAGAGGTAGAGGAACTGAAGGAGCTCTCGCTCTATGAATGTTACAGTGTGTCCATGCACAGTACATCATGTTGGTGAATACCCCTGTCCTGGCAGCAGCCACAGTTCCTTCATTCAGAAGCAGGCAGCCAGTCCCATCGTCTTCGTCTCTCCATGTAGAAAGGAATAAATGTATCTTGGATAAAGGCCGTCCCCTTGATACACGTTTCAAAACAACATCCCCACAGCCAACTAACTACATCAAAATATTCCATGTGCACGGAGAGCAATTGGGTCACTTGGATCGTCTGGGAGCAGACGATCAGGGATAGAGCAAAACCTGCCATGTCTGAACGTGTCTGAGTGAACCCCCAGCACACAGTGTCATTAAGTCCTGTAATCCCTCTCCATTTCAGGAACATACTGCCTTCCATTATCCCAGAACATGAAATGACAGGTTATATCATGTTATATTGCACCTGCCAAATTATTATCCATTGCCTTTACCTCTCTGTAATTATCTGTAGACCCTCTACCCTCTCTTGCTAATTTAATCTTTTGCTTATCACAGCGACATGACAAAACTCAGTATCTGTGTATCTGTTCCATCTTCCTGATCATTGATGTAGATTGTAAATAGTTGAGGACCCAGCACTGGTCACTGTGTGACTCCTCTGGTGACGTTCTGTCAAACTGATTAAGACTGATTTATCCGGAGTGCCTGCTTCCTGTTTGATACACAGTACTCCCCCATTTCTGTGTAATACAGTGGAAAGGCTGAATATAAACAAGGACCATCAGTCAGGAATCCAACCCCTCGAACCTGCTCCGCCATTGAATACAATCATGGCTGATGTCGTCGCGTCCTCTGTTCCACTTTCCTGCTATCTCTCCATCCTCAATCTCTTGTCTCTGGATGTAGATTGCGCCACATGAAAAAAAGAATCACTCCACCTCTACACTTCCAATTACATTTAGCATTTGCAGACCTCAATGAGATCTCCTTTCATTCTTATAAACTCAAGAGTATAGGCCTGAACTGCTCAATTTCTCTTCATAAGACAAACACTTCAAATTTGAAATCAATATAATGAACCTCTTCTGATGTGTCTCTAATGCAAATACCTCATTCCGCAGGACACAGAAACTGTACTCCAGTACAGCCTCACTAATGCGTGTATAACTACAGCAACACTCCCTACATTTCTACTATATCCGTTTTCAAATAAATGCTGAAATTATGCTTGCATTTCTCAATACTTGCAGTACTCGCTGGCAGGTGTTTTGTGATATGCAAGCTGATACCCTGATCACTCTGTACCTGAGCACTTTGAAGTTTCTCTCCATTTAGATAATAATTTGCCTTTCTATTACGCTGGCCAACTTGAATAACCCTATATTTATCCACTTCAATTTTCATTGCCAAATTTTTGCTCATTCACCCAACCTGTCCATGTCGCTTTAAATCTCTTGAAACACCATTCCGAAGTACAACTGAAAATGTAGCTAAAGTATTTTCTACCCCGTCAAACGAGTAATAATATCAATCGCAAATGGTTGAGGCATGAGAACCGAAATCAATGGCCCTCAACAAATTGCATTTTCCAAAAGAAAATGACACATTTATTCCATCTGACTCCATTTTGTTGGTTAACCAATCCTCCATTCAAGCTAATAAATTACTCCTAAACCCATGTTGTCTGACCTTACCACTTACTCTTTGGAGAAGCGACACATCCAATGCCTTCTGGAAGACAAGATATCACATATTTAAGTAACTCAAGCAAACACTTCAAACTTGATTTAATCTTTGTAAAACCATGTTGACTCCGATGGATTGTGGATTAACTTTGCAAATGTCCTCAACAGTGGATTCTAATAATTTGCCTCAAATTACAATAGTTTATTGTTACATTTTACTCATTAATGTATACATCTATTGGAAGTTCTTCCCTTTCGAAAACCTTTAGGTTTTCTTTGAATTCCTGTCTCATGGGCAAAAGGTTTTAAGAGATCTGTTGCAATTGCTGTGTAAGAAGCATGTGTGGCTGAATGGACTCATCATCCTGCTGGTGGACAAAATCGATGGGATAAAGTCTTTCTGGTATTCCCATTTTGTCATCTCCAAGGCCAGAATGACCTCTTCCTGTTCAGGCGATAGAGGGGTGGGGGATTATGGAATCTTCCCGTTGCCATGTAACATATTGAGGGGCTGGTGGGTCTTCTCATATTCATTCATAATAGGTCTCCTCATATATCCTGAGATGGGACCAAGGGAGTGATTGGTCTTCTCTTGTTCCCATACAACAGACACGTGTCTAAATTACTTCCTACTTTCTCATGACATAAGTCACAGATAGATTTTATCCTTATCCAATTCTCTTGTAACAGACTCGGTGGGTCTGAATGGCCTCCTGTTATCCCAGTGTAACAAATCTCCAGTCACTGTGTGACCGCTTCCAGTTCCTCTGTTACAAACTTGAGGAGGCTGAATGGGCTGATCCTGTTGCTGTGTAATAGGATACTGGTGTCGCATGGCCTACTCTGGGTCCAGTGTTATAGATTCGAGGGTCTGATTGCCCTCCTCTTGTAAATATACTTCACGCTCCAGGGGCTGACCAGCCTCGTCCTATTCTGGTGTAACAGGGTCAAAGGCCGGAATATCCTCCTGTTGTTCCTGTGTAACAGGCTGGAGAACGGAATTGATTCCTCCATTATCTGTGTAATTCGCTTCAGTTGTTGACTCCTTCCTGTCATCTCCGTTGAAATAAGATCTTCTTTTATTTTTGTCAAGTCCAATGGCTGTTGGATCAACCTGATCATCCTTTCGTTATAAGCTAGCACCTTCATTGCAGAAATCAGTTGAGGGAACCACCTCTGAGCTGCTTCCAATACAACAGTCCTTTCTTCATTGAAGACACTAAACCTGTACACACTAGTCCAGATGTGATCTCACTAAGATCCTGTACAGCAGCAGTAATGCTTTACCACCCTGCTGTAAGGTTCCCACCCAGGTTAGAGCAGTCTCAGCTCTCTGGGGGAAATACAGAGCATTGTTGAACGATAATTGTCCTTCTCTACTCCATTAGCATAACGGGAGATCTGGAGAAAATGGCACAATGATGCTTAAGAAGAACATAAATGATGTGGCGAGATGATCTCTACCTTTAATCTCCCCAAAGCCCACGTCGCTCAGATTCTACAGAATCTTGTAAGGTGGAGCGGAAAAACAGCAAGGAGAAGGAAACATGGATGGGAGTTATATATCAAAGTGAAAGCTGCAATACAAATGTTGGGCAAATTATAAAACAGGAAAATGAGATATACACATTTGTGGCTACTGCAGTAATAATGTACTATTTACATTATATCTAAACTGTGTTAACACAACTGAATGCTAATGCTGGGAAAAATGGATTTCATGAGCATGTGTCAGTTAGCTGGCATGAACATTTTGTCGAGCACTGAGCTGGAGATCAGGTTATTTAGGAATTGGTGTTGGATGATCAGAAAAGCTAATTGAAAACTTTGCTGTAGAGGAACTTTTGGGAACAGTGACCACAATGTATTGGTTTTCTTTTATGCTGTTTGAGTACAGTGTTGTTTTTGTTTTATTTGAAGGAACTGTAAAAATCTGAATCAAACAAGCCCTGAAGGTGTGAGGAGAAAGTGGGGATTACAGATGCTGGAGATCAGTGGCGCTGGAAAAGCACAGTCAGTCAGTGTACTAGGAGCAGGAGCATTGTCGTTTCGGGCACAACCCTTCATCAGGAATGAGACTTATGGGTCAAGGGGCCTTCAAGATAAATGAGAAGGGGGTGTGGCAGGAGGCAGGTAGCTAGGAATGCGATAGGTAGAGGAAGGTGGATTGAAAGTGATAATTGATGAAGGGAGACAGAACGCCTCATCTACTGCATCCTTTAAACTCAGTGTGGTCTTCTGTCCATTGGCGAGACACACGTGGATTATTTCAGAGAACATCGCTGGAACAGCCACATTGACCAACTCCACCACCTTGTGGTTGAACACTTTGCCTCTCCTTTCCACTCTGCAAAGGACATGAGAGTCCTGGGCCTCCTCCATCGCCAAACCCTAACCACCCGAAGCATGGATGGAGAAAGGTTCCTCTTCTGCCTTGGGACCCTCCAACCACAGGAGATTAATGAAGATTTCACCAGTTTCCCCATTTCCGCTAACTCCACCTTATCCCAATCCAATCTTCCAACTCAGCACACTCCCCACTTTTGAACGTTTCTGTGTGTTCATCTTCCTTCCCATCAATCTGGTCCACCCTCCTCTCCGACCTAACCCTTTCAGCCTCACCTTCAACTATCTAATAAACCAAAGGAAGCAGCTTAGAAAAATGCCAAGTGTTGTAGTAAGCTAGTGGATTCGGAGAAATGTAGGACCCAGGAACGGATGACCAAGAAACTGAGAAGGAAATCAAAAAGCGAAACAGCATGCAAACAAAAGAAAAACATAAAGACTGCTAAAGAAAACCATAAAGCCTGTAAAAAAAACATAAAGACTGCTAAAAAAAAGTACATCAGTGTATGAAACTAAAGTAAAAACAAGGTCAAATATGGAATAGTATGTGTGCGGACAGGGTAATTTATTGAAGAGAACAGAGAAATCAGAGCGGAAAGAAACCGTTTCTTTGTGTCTATCTTCAAGGCAGAATATCCATAATTCTCCCAGAAATACCAAGTGACCATGAGACTTGTGTAAGTCAAGCCGAAGATCATTCTTACCAGTGTTGAGGTCATCTTTGAAAAGAAAACTGGATTGAGTATTTATAAATCTGACAGATCAGATGTCCTTCATACAACAATATCAGAGGAAGCAGCAATAGACGTATTGATTGCATTGCGGATTTTCATGTTATTTTCCTATACATTCCCAAACGATATTTAGCCAATCTGGATATGGCAAAAGTTATAAATATGATCCAACAGTTTAAGAAAGGATGAAGATGGAGACTGGTGAACTGCAGATCAGTTAACTTGTCATCCGCGGTCGGCTGTCTCTTGGGCTGAATTACAAAGAACGTGTTACTGGATATATAGAAGGTAATGACCAATCTGGGGACGATGACAATGCATCGATGAAACGAACGCCATAAGTGGAAAACATGTTTTGGAATGATTTGAAGATGATTCTTGTGGACATAGGCAACAAGGAGCTAACGGATAACGTATCGTTGGATAATCAGGAGGATTTTGTTTAAGAACTCTCCCACTAACATCATAAGAAAAGTTAAAGTGAAAGGAATCGGGAAGAACGCATGCAAATAGGAAACGAAAAATTAGGTTTACATTCATGTGAATGTAATTGCATAGTGTTGCTGAGACTAAACTTAGAGTATTGTGTACCGTTTGGAGTCCCAATCTAAGATAGTATATACTGACTACAGAGGAACTGCAAAAGGAATTTTCCAGAATAATCCATAAAATGGCAAGATTGTCTGATGGGGAAACTCAGCCTGTGAACTTGAGTTTCATAAGATGAGAAGTGATTGTAGTGAAACTTAGATACTTAGAAACATAGAGGGGACTGAATAACAGAGGGACATGGAGAAGTGCAAACAGGCGAGATTAGGGAGAATCCCACGGTATTCTACACGGGCAAGTAGAACAGAATAATCAGCAAACAGTTAGTGTCCATTAGAAACCAAAGGGGGGCAATCAGTGCGTCAACCCGGAGAACATTGATAGATTGTTACATGTAAACATCACAGCTGTTTTACTTGGGAGAAGGAGGATGCAGGTACAGAATTCGAGAAGATGGACTGGAAAGCTCTTGAAGATATTGATGTAAAATACGAGCAGGGGTTTGAGGCGTTGTATGGTATAAAATTGGACCAATCCGCAGGTGTGGATACTGTTGGAGTCAAGGAAGGAAACTTTAATTGGAGTCTGACCATAGGGGAGGTGCCAGAGGACTGGAGAGCAGCTAATACGATTCCACTTCACAGTAAGGATGGTAGAGATTTGCCAAGGTAACTACGGACGAGCGAGTATTCGATCACTGTTCGGGAAACGACTGGAGAAAATAGAGAAGGAGAAAATCGAACTCCAATCAGAGTCGCAAGGTTTGATCAGAGGTAATCATCATGATTTTCTCAGAGTGAAGTGACACCTAATGAATTTGATTGAATTAGTTTGAGGAGGTCGCTTATTTAGTTTTGCAGCAAGGCCTTTGACAAAGTTCCACATGGGAAATTGAAAAAAAATAAAATAAGATCTCAGAGTATCAAGGATAACTTGAAAAGTTACAACAAAAATTGTCTTAGTGTCAGGAGGCAGAGGGTGGTGGGAGAAGTCTGTTTGTGTGACTAGAGACCAGTGTCCCCTGATGTACCATAGGGATCACTGCTGTGTCCCTTATTGTTTGTAGCATTCATAAATGGTATAGATGTGAATCTGGAGGGGGAGTGAGTGGCGGAGTGGGAGTTGTGATAAGTAATTTTGTGTTTGACACAAAGATTGGCCGGGTGGTTGGCAGTGAGGAGGGAGTTCTGATTTTACAGGAAGATACAAGTGGAATGATCAGATGGGCAGATCAATGGCAGATGGAATGTGATCCTGATAAATATGAGGTGATGTACTTTGGAAGGAGGAACCAGACATGGGGTGTACACAATGATTGGCAGCACACTGGGGAGCTCACAGGGTGTTTCTCCACACATCGCTAAATGTGACTGAACAGGACTAGTTAAGAATTGAACCTTGGGTGTAGCGTTTATTAATCAGGGAGTAGATTATAAGTGCTATACAGGGCTTGGTTTAGTCCATGATGGAGTACTGTCTGTCGTTCTGGGAGCCTCATTACAGGAAGGATGTGATTGTACTGGAGTGGTTGCAGAGGCGATTCACCAGGAGGTTTCCTGGGATGGATCATATCAGATATGGAGAGAGGCTGGATAAGCTCGGGTTGTTTACTTTGGACAGAGAGGCTGAGGGGCAAAGAGGCTGAGATTCACAAAGATAAGTTAACAAGGGGCATGGACAGGGTGGATAGACAGCAGCTGCTCCTTTTAGACAGAGGGTCAAGAACAAGGGAGCAAACTTTTAAAGTGAAGGGTTTGAGGTTCAGAGAGGATTTAAAGATTACTTTTTTTCACCCAGAGCGTGTTGAGGTCTGGAATGTACTTCCTGAGAGGGGAGTTATCACAGCTAACCTCTCAACCGTTAAAAGTAATTGGACGAGACCTTGGAAGTTTCATAACATTCCAGGTTATGGGCCTGGTGTTGGAAAGTGCGACTAATACAGATCGTGCTGTATTTCTGTTGGTATAGAAACTATGCTCCTGTGAGTGTATGATGTGGAGCTGAGCATCTTAAGACAGGAATTGATGGGTTTCTGAAGATAATGTTCACAGAGGTTATAAGAGTGAACTGTAATAGCTTGTCAAATTATATCAATGTGAGAAGTATGAAAAAACAGTGGAAGTTTTTTCCAGTTTGAAACCAGAGAATGGAGAATGGGAAACAAGGAAATGGCAAAACCATGAATCCATAACTTAACTTCTGTCTTCACAGAACTTTCTCACAATACCAGGAAAACCAAGTCTGGTGTGGGAAAACGTAATAGTACATGGAACACAGAACATAGTAAGTAAATGGTTTGGGAGAAATTATTGGGACTGAATGTAATGGTCATAGACAACACTAACAGAGATTTATGAAATGGGAATTATGTTTGAGATACTGACTGGGAGACAAATGAAAGAGAAACAATGGATGCAAAACACGTGGATTTTCAGAAAATTATTGATAAAGTTCCCAGCCTAGTTTTCAACATCAAATCTGAGTGGATTGGGGCGAATATATGGCCATGTTTCTAGAATGGGACAGTTGGCAGCAAACAGTGAATAGAAATAAACAGACACATGCAGCAACAGCCTGACATTGTGTGTAAGGTATGATTCCGTTAGTATGACTATGTCCCAGACACCCATCACCATCCCCGGATATCTCCTATTTCACCAACAGGACAAACAAAGCAGAAGTGGTGGCACAGTGGGATACAGTTGGAAGACAATTGCTCTGGGAGTCCTGAACAGTGACTTTGTATCCCATGAAGTCTCCTGGCGTTAGTTTACACATGGGAAAGGAAACCTCCTGCTGATTACCATGTACCAGCCTCTCCCAACTGATGAGACAGTTCTCCTCCATGCTGACGAACACTTGGAGGAAGCACTGAGGGTGGCAACGGCACAAAATGTACTCTGGGTTGGGGATGTCAACGTCCACAAAAAGGGTAGTTCAGCAGCAGCATTACTGATTGAGCTGGCCGTGTCCTAAAGGATATAACTGGGTCTACGGCAGGTGGTGAAGCCATATTTGACCACAGCCTTACTCCTTACTGATCTGCCAGTTGCAGAAGTATCTGTCCATATGACATTATCGGTAAGAGTGACCACTGCATAGTCATTGTGGAAATAAAGTCACACCTCCACATTGAGAATAATCTCCACCATTTTAGGTGGCACTATCACCGTGCTAACTAGGACAGACTTCGAACAGATCTACCTGGGTTTCCATAACGTGTTGTGGGTCATCAATAGCAGCAGAATTGTACTCCTGCAAAACCTCATGGCCTGGCATATCCTCCTCACAACAATTACCATCAAACCAGAGGATCAACCTTGGTTCAATGGAGTGTGCGGCGGGGAAGGAACAGCACTGGGCATAGCTGACAATGAGGTGTCACCCTGGTGAAGTCACCAACCAGGACTACTTGTAAGCCAAACAGCATAAGCAGTAAGAGATAGACAGAGCTAAGTGATCCCACAAGTAACGGATCAGATCTAAGCTCTGCAGTCCTTCTACTTCTAGTTGAGAATATTAATGGACAATTAAACAAGTCATTGGAGGAGGAGATTCCATGAGTATCCCCATCCTTAATGATGGAAAAGTCCAACACTTCAGTGCATAAGATAAGGCTGATGCATTCGCAACAATCTTCAGTCATAAGTGCTGAGTGGATGATCCATCTTGGCCTCCTCGATGTGGTCCTCAGCAATTCAGTTACCAGCCATCAACCAATTTGATTCAGTTGAAGATACTGGATACCCCAGAGGGTACATACTCTGACAACATTCTGTCAATAATACTGAAAAGTTGCTCTCCAGACCTTGTCACTGCCCTCACCAAGCTGTTCCAATACCGTTACAACAATTACATTTCCCCAATTACGTGGAAAATTACCCCAAGTATCTCCGGTATATAAAAAGCAGAACAAATCCAATCCGGTCAATTACCACTCCATCAGTCTACTCTTGATCATCAGTAAAGTGGTGGAAGGTCTTAGTGATTTCAAGCAGCACCTGCTCAGCAATAACAGGGTCAATGACGCCCAGTTTGGGCTCCACCAGGGCCACTCAGCACCTGAACTCATTACCTTGGTTAAACATGGACAAAAGAGTTGAATTCCAGAGGTGGGGTGAGAGTGACAATCCTTTAAAACAAAGCTGTCTTCTCTCAAGTGTGGCATCACTGGAATCAATGCGTATCAGGGGCAAACTCCCCGCTGGTTAGAATCATACCTGACACGTAGGAGGGTGGTCATGGTTGATAAAGGCCAGTCAACTCAGCTCCAGGACAAGCATGTAGGAGTCCCTCGGGCAGTGTACTAGGTCCAGACATCTTCAGAGCTGTTTGATCAATGACCTTCCCTCTATAATAATGTCAGAAGGGGAGTAGGGATAACCCTAGTAACTATAGGCCGGTGAGTCTCGCTTCTGTTGTGGGCAAAATCTTAGAGAGAATTGTAAGGGATAGGATTTATGAACATCTGGATAGGAATAATGTGATCAAGGATAGTCAGCATGGTTTTGTGAAGGGCAGGTCATGCCTCACAAACCTTATTGAATTCTTTGAGAAGGTGACTAAGGAGGTGGACGAGGGGACAGCGGTAGATGTGGTGTATATGTATTTTAGTAAGGCGTTTGATAAGGTTCCCCATGGTAGACTACTGCAAAAAATACGGAGTTATGGCATTGAGGATGAGTTGGAGGTTTGGATTAGGTGTTGGCTGGCTGGAAGAAGACAGAGGGTAGTAGTTGATGGCAAAGGTTCATCTTGGAGGGCCGTCACTAGCGGTGTTCCGCAAGGATCTGTTTTGGGACCATTGCTGTTTGTCATTTTTATAAATGACCTGGAGGAGCGGTTAGAAGGTTGGGTGAGCAAGTTTGCGGATGATACGAAAGTCGGAGGAGTTATAGACAGTGAGGAAGGATATGGCAGGTTACAGCGGGATATAGATAAGCTGCAGAACTGGGCAGAAAGGTGGCAAATGGAGTTCAATGTAGCTAAGTGTGAGGTGATTCACTTTGGTAAGAGTAATAAAAAGATGGGGTACTGGGCTAATGGTCGGATACTTGGTAGTGTGGATGAGGAGAGGGATCTTGGTGTCCATGTACACAGATCTTTGAAAGTTGCCACCCAGGTAAATAGTGCGGCGAAGAAGGCATATGGCGTACTGGTTTTTATTGGTAGAGGAATTGAGTTCCGGAGTACTGAAGTCATGTTGCAGTTGTATAAGACTCTGGTGCGGCCGCATCTGGAGTATTGTGTGCAGTGTTGGTCGCCATATTATAGGAAGGATGTGGAGGCACTGGAACGGGTGCAGAGGGGGTTTACCAGGATGTTGCCTGGTATGGTAGAAAGATCGTATGAGGAAAGGCTGAGGCACTTGGGGTTGTTTTCATTGGAGAAAAGAAGGTTTAGGGGTGACTTGATAGAGGTATACAAGATGATTAAGGGTTTAGATAAGGTCGACAGTGAGAATCTTTTTCCACGTATGGAATCAGCTATTACAAGGGGGCATAGCTTTAAATTAAGGGGGGGTAGGTATAGGACAGATGTTAGGGGTAGGTTCTTTACTCAGCGAGTCGTGAGTTCATGGAATGCCCTGCCAGTAGCAATGGTGGACTCTCCCTCATTATGGTCATTTAAGCGGGCATTGGATAGGCATATGGAGGATAGTGGGCTAGTGTAGGTTAGGTGGGCTTGGTTCGGTGCAACATCGAGGGCCGAAGGGCCTGGACTGCGCTGTATTCTTCTATGTTCTATGTTCTAAGTGGGGATGATTGCGCAATATTCAGCAATATTTGTGGCTCCTTAGATACTGACGCAGTCCATGTCCAAATGCAACAAGATCTGGACAGTATGCAGGCTGACAAGTGGCAAGTAATATTCAGGTCACGCAATTGCCGAACTGTGACCATCACCACTAAAATGCAATCGAAACACTGCCCTTGGTATTCAATGGTTTTACCATCACTGAATCCACAGTGGGCTGCAGCGGTTCAACAAGGCAGCTCACCACCAGCTTCTCAAGGGGCAACCAGGGACAGGCAATAAATGCTGCCCCAGCCAGTCACACCCAGATTCATGAAATAAATAAATTGAAAAACCAGAAGGAGGTCTCTGCAGGGTCAGCAGGACTATGTTTCTCACTCCCTTTTCCGATACTGAGGCTGGGCCCGGGTTTTCTGCCTGGTTTTATCCTTCAGACCTCGGAACAGTTTGATGCAATAGAATGTGTTGTTTGGCGGATTCAGAGACATTGAAAAGTTTATCACATGTCTGTGTGTCTGTAGTTACGTTTAGGCCAGACCAGGAAAGCACGGGAGATTCACTTTCTGAAAGTACATTTGTGAAGCAAATTGGTGTGTACAATCGACATTGGCTTGAAGGTCACGATTTACGGACATCAGATTTTGCATCTTAATATTTTGTCAATTGTGTTTAACTTCCACCAGCTGCCAGAGCATTAGCCTGGTCTGAATTAGTAATCCATTGACCTTTCCACAGCAGCACCATCTCTACATGGGGAACTATCTGAAATCAAACTGAGCAGGTTATTTCTGTGCTATTTAATAACTCTGTCAAAAATAACTCACACCAATTTGACTGTCGTTGTGGGACTGAGGTGGAGGTAACTGGTCAGAGTTGGAGCTGGAATGAAAGAGCTTCCCCAGGGGCACAGCTTGCTATGCAGCACAAGTCTTCAGTCCTATTACAGGAATGGTGTCAGGGACCATTGCCTTTTTTGTACGTACTGTGTTCAGCTATTTCTTCATGTCACGTACAGCAAAATGAATTGGTTGAAGACTGGCATCTGTGATTCTGTGGGTATCATGGCGAGGGTGAGGTGGATCATCAACTCAACACTTCTAGCTGAGGGTGGTGCAGCTACCACATCCTGGTCTTTTACACTCATGTGCAGAGCTGTTCGATTACTGAGGATGGGGATATTTGTGGATCTCTTTGCTCCAGTCATTTGTTTAATCATTCAAGACCATTTATGACAGAATGTGACAGGATTGCGGAGCTTCGATCAGATCTGTTTGTCAAGTGTGGTAGCTTTAATGGGTTCGTGTCAGGTTTAGGTTCACGTGGTTCTGACCCAGTCATGTTCACCCACAGTCATTATTGAAACAGAGATTGTACTGATGGTAATGGCAGACTGAGGAAATTATTCGAGGCTAAAAGTTACAGGTTGTGGTTGAATGCTGTTCTGCTTCTCCTGCTGCTGTGGTCTATAGCACTACATAAATATGCAGTTTTGAGCTGCAATATCTGCAATGCAATTCTGCTGTCTGTCCCTTAGTTCACATCGAGACCCATTCACACATCAGTCATGTACTCAGTGACCTTCTCTGGTTTCTGATGTGGTAACACTTTCGTTTTCATATTCTCATTCTGCTGAGGGTCTCTCCCCGGGTCATGCTTTCTATCTGAAACATTCTGCAAAACCAATTAACTGATTTTAATTCAATTGTTTAATTCATCTGAATCTTTTTCCTTGAGTAATGCCATCTTCAGTGTTTAAAGTGAGTATGTTTCCTCTGTTTCTCTCCCTGACCATGATTAATAGCTGTGTAATATCAGTGATGTCAGCCTTATGTAGTTTCAGAGCTAATCAATGCTCTGGATTCACAATCATCTTCACCACATTGCATGTTTCCTCTTTTGATATGATGCCTTTTTACTCATGGTTGCCCTGTCCTGCCATGAGTATGTTTCATCTCCTTTGGGAGAATTTCTGATATCCTCTGAAATATCTCCAGATATTCCTGCTTTTGCTGTTCCATGGTCTGCCCTGCTCGGCTCCCCTTCCAATTAACAGTAGCCAGCTCCTCCCAAATGTCTTTGTAGTTACATTGCTCAATTATAATCACATTACATCAAGAAGAGAGCAATAGATATAAACCGAAAGAAGGAGCTTTGAGAAAAGGGACGCTAGGAATAATTGGTAAATTTCTTAACTAGATACAAGAGAGAAAGAGCGAGACAACATAGATGAGAAAATGTGAAAAATGAGAAAACTAGATCATCGAAAGAAGTTGATGTACATCCCTCAATGTTTTGGCAACTCCTGTGTGCAGTGGTCCTTTGTACAATGCACATACAACAGAACAATATGTTCAAATGCTGGCTCCGATGCCAGAATTTTTATGTCCAATAATATGACAGACACTAGCTTTGGAAAGTACCCAACAGGCCAATATATAGAATTCTGGTAGAAAGGGGATGAACTGAAATAAGTTGGGACACCAGAAGCAAGAATTTATAACACATCCTTATAAGAATGAGAGATTGGAGTGGAGAATTCCAGAAAAAGATGGAACGTTGAGAGAAGGGAAACATATCATTTTAGATGGGAATCAAATGATGTTTTAATGTTTTATAAATTTTGTACATCATATGCATCACTTTTCGTTAACTGTGTCTCCGTTGTTCATTTAGAATATGTTGTGCACATATGAAAAATGTTACATATCTGCACACACACACATTAATTAAACAGTGTATATAAAATCATTTTTCCGCCATTGAAATGGTCGTGTTGTCGTGTTACCAGGATACATCTGCACCAACTGGCCACCAAAAGACATGACCCACTATCACTATGTTCCATACATACAGGCAAAGAAGGGCACCACTTTGATTGGGACAACACACACACATACTAAGACACGCAAGGAATGGCACTCTCACCAGAAGTCAGTCAATAAACACACCAATTTAGATCCTATCTACCTTCTCTTGTAAAACAAAAGAACTAGAAATGACATCACCCATCTTAAGAACCCAAGACCTATAAATAGAGGGCGCGACATTCCACCAGCGCTTCAGCAGAGACTCTCACTGATGATGTTACCCAGTTATAGTGTCGAATCGTCAGAAAACAAACCTTCAAGCACAGCGAGATAACTTGGATACACACAAACTGTTATTTTTCTTTTATTAGTGGAATTTGGGAGTTCTTTGTCACTCATGTATTAACAGATTACGAGGTGAGGTGAGCTTTTTGGGGTTTTTGGTTTTAATTAACAGAAGTGCTCAACATAGATGTCTTCACAGTTTGGGGCCCTGCCGTATGGGACTTAGACAGATTTGAACCGATTTCGGGTACAAAATGTCCCAGCAAATTCCAACACGTTGCAATTAGTGACCTAGATCTTCAAATAAAACCGGTCGGAAAATCTGTTTAACTTTGTTTACTTGTGTTTGTTTAAATTAAAAGTGAGAGAAATGGCTTTTAACATTGCTAAAGAGGTTCGCAAATTTGCCAAGAAAGTTTAGAAAGACAGAAACAGGACATTTTTTAGAATCAGCAAATAAGTTGGAATTGGGTTTAACCTGGGACAAAAGGAAACCTGACATTATAATGGAGTTGGTCAAGCACTTTGATGTATCAAAGAAACAGACAAGTGCAGTCGAGTTAGAAAAAAACTTAAATTGCAAATATGGCAACTGAAGTTAGAAGATAAAGAAAGAGACGGAAACAGAGAGAGAAAAAAGAGGAGAGGAAAAAGAAAGAGAGAGAGAATTTGAAATTCAGAAGTTGGGAATTAGACAAGAAAGTTAAATTAACTGGATGGAGATGAAGGGAGAACGTCGGGATGTATACAACTATGTTAGTACCTTGCCATATTTCGGTGAGTAAAATGTCAAAACCTTTTTTATTTCATATGAAAAAAATGACTCGGCAGATTATGTGTCCAGTGAACTTGCGGGTAATGCTAGTTCAGAATAAGCTGGTGGGCACAGCTGGTGAGGCATGTGCAGCGCTGTCAGATGAGGGGTCAAGAGATTATACAGATGTCAAATTGGCTATTTTGATTGGCTATGAATTGGTACCAGAAGCATATAGACAGAGGTTCATAAAAATAGAGACGGAACCAGGTCAGACTTATGTTAAGTTTGAAAGAATTAACTCGTCATTTTGATAGATGGGTGCTGGACTTAAAAATAGATAAGACCTATGAGGCTCGAAGGGAGATTATTCTGCTGGAGAAGTTTAAAGACTCACTTCGAGAGATGGTAAAAATTCATGTGCACGAACAGAAAGTTCAAGAAGCGAGAAGCGCGGCAGAAATGGCAGGTAAATATGCATTGGTGCATGAGATGAAATTTAGCTTCTGGTAGAATTTTCATACTATGAGGGATAGAAATTGGGAGAAGGGAAGTTCACACATTACAAAGCGAACAGTAGCTCACAATAGTTTACCACAAGTGAAAAAAGAAGCCCAAAGGAGATGAAAGGAGGTGAGAGGCCTCAGATGTTCTCACTATAAGGGCGTGGAACACATAAAATGACAGTGCCGATGGTTTAAGAAGGGCACTGGGAAAAGGTGTTTTCATTGAAGTAAGCTGGAACACACTGTGATGGTCGTTGAAGGAAGGCACTTTGGGGAAAGATGTGGCAGAAGAAGATAAGCCAGTGGCATTAGTGAACCTGGTAAAGGAGATCCCATGTAGAGCCGAGGAGCTGCAGGAGAGTATACAGCCAAGGCAGGGGCTGGGTAGGGAGTCAGTACCTGAACACTATAAAGAATTTGCCTCTGTAGATAAAGTTTACTCAGAAAGATCAGGGGGAGAAGAACAAGAAGTTATAATTTTGTGAGATATGGGATCTGCTCAGTCTCTAATAGTTGAGAAGTGAGACGCCGGAAAAAGCACAACAGATCTGGCAGCAACCGAACAGCAGTACAATCGAATATCAGGCAGAAACCCATCGTCAGGAACATGGTGGGGGGACAAGGGGGCTGAAAGATAAATACGAGGGTAGTAGCTGGGCTGGTGGTTGGGTCACTGGGCAGGCGATAAGAAGATGTAGGTGGGAGTAATAATGATATGTCAGTTGGGAGGGTGGAGTCGGTAGGTGGGAAGGAAGCTGGCCAGTTAGGGCTCTTCAAGAGGGCAGTGCTAGGTTGAACGGTTGGATCTGGGAGAGGTTGGTGGAGGGGAGATTTGGAATTTGGTGAAGTCAACGTTGATGATGGTTCCAGTTTGAGGGTTCTAGTTGTCCTACCACCTATTCACAACACCCTCCTCTACGACCTATCACCATCACACCCCACCTGCGTCTACCTATCGCCTTCCAAGCTATCTTACACCCAGCTCCACCGCCACCCTCCTATTTCTTTCTCGGAGCCCTTCCCCCCGTTACCACCCCTGATGAAGGATTTATGCCTGAAAAGTCAACTCTTCTGCCCCTCGGATGCTGCCTGGTTGGCTCTGCTTTTCCAGCGCCACACTTTTCAACTCCATCTCCAGCATCTGCAGCCCTCACTTTCTCTCGGCCTCTAATAGTAAGAGATGAAAGTATTTCCACTCTTTTTGACATATTAATCAAGATCGTGACAATTCGTGGAATGGGGTTTGAAATTAAGCATTCCCTTGTGTAACATCAGGTTAGAATGCCAAATCAAGGTTGGGGAAGTAACAGTGACAGTGAGTAACAGAGTGTCATTTCCAGGAATACAGTTTGTTCTTGTGAACGATTTAACAGGATCCAAGTTGGGCGTGGCACCCCTTGTGTTGGATAAGGCAAAAGGAAAACTAGGGAACTGGGGAGTTAAAAGAAAAATACCCAGGATTTTTCCAGACTGTATAGTAACAAGATTGTGGGCGGCAAGGTGGCACAGTGGTTAGCACTGCTGCCTCACAGTGCCAGGGGCCCGGGTTCAATTCCCGCCTCAGGCAACTGACTGTGTGGAGTTTGCACGTTCTCCCCGTGTCTGCGTGGGTTTCCTCCGGGTGCTCCGGTTTCCTCCCACAGTCCAAAGATGTGCAGGTTAGGTGAATTGGCCATGCTAAATTGCCCTTAGTGTTAGGTAAGGGGTAAATGTAGGGGTATGGGTGGGTTGCGCTTCGCCGGGTTGGTGTGGATTTATTGGGCCGAAGGGCCTGTTTCCACACTGTAATGTAATCTGTAATCTAATCGGTAATTCCACTGTCATAAGTTAGAGCAGGAAGGAAAACCAAAATAAAAAGCCAAAGGAGATGATGTTCAGTGAACTGAAACCCTGCTTGATGTCACGGTGCAGAAAAAAACCTGAACAGGCAGAGGATCAGGCAGAGGATCAGGCAGGGGTGTTTAGTCCTGAAAGGCTAATGGACTTACAACAGATATATATACACACACACATACACATGCACACACACACAAAAAAAAATCAAAATATATTGTCGAAAGTTATTAACTTAAAGATAGAACGCTAAAATTAAAATGGAGACCCCGATAGGTTAGTGCAGAAGGGAAATGGGCGGAAGTGCACCAGATTGTTTTCGGAGTAGCGTAAAGTGTAACGGGGAGCACATAAACTAACTTCAGGGGGTCACCTAGGTGTACAGAAGACTCAGGCTAAGGTATAGAGGCATTTCTAGTGGCCTGGAATGCACACGGACGTGGTTATTTTTTGATGTACATGTCAAACATTCTAAATGGTAGGGAAGTCACAGGCAGCACGAAAGCCAGCACCTTTGTAACCAATTCCTGCATTCGAAGAACATTTCACGTGGATTATGATTAGTTGTGTAGCTCCCTATCTAAAATAAAAGTGGAAACCAATATTTGCTAGCCATAATGGATGTTTCTACCAGATTCCCAGAGAAAATTCTATCATGGAGTCATGATTCAGAGATGCCAGTGTTGGACTGGGGTGTACAAAGTTAAAAATCACACAACACCGGGTAAGAGTCCAACAGTTTTAATTGGAAGCACATTAGCTTTCGGAGCGACGTTCCTTCATCAGGTGCAATCACCTGATGAAGGACCATCGCTCCGAAAGCTAGTGTGCTTCCAATTAAAACTGTTGCACTATAATCTGGTGTCGTGTGATTTTTAACTATTGTGGAGTGTTAAGGTAAAAAGGGAGGTGGAAGAGTTGGTAGCTTTCTTTACTCACTGTGGGCTCAGTAGAGAGATTCAGTCAGACCAAGGTCTCATTTTACTGCTCAGCTGTTCAAGGAAGTCATGGATAGTTTAAGGAAGTCATGGATAGCTTAGACATACAGCACCTCAAATCAAGGGAGTCCCATCCTGAATCCCAGGGACCCTTGGAAAATTAGCATCAGACGCTGAAGACCATATTAACTACGTACTGTCAGGATTACCGGAATGATTGGAATGAAGGTGTCTCATTAAATTGTTTGCCATTAGACAAAAATTATTTGCCCCAAATAAATCTACTCAGTTTACTTCCGTTGAGTTAATATTTGAAGTCAGAGGTCCTTTGGAATTCATTGAA
Organism: Chiloscyllium plagiosum; assembly: GCF_037043375.1. Taxonomy (NCBI): domain Eukaryota; kingdom Metazoa; phylum Chordata; class Chondrichthyes; order Orectolobiformes; family Hemiscylliidae; genus Chiloscyllium; species Chiloscyllium plagiosum. The sequence continues at coordinate 58,802,318 of NW_028270184.1, read as the reverse complement.
TATAAACTCTGAAATTTTGACGATTTCCTGTGGGGATGACGTATTAGTATTGCCACCAGTGATAGGAATCCCCTTCAATGCCAGGTTTAGGGACTCAGAAACAGAGTTATGGTCAAATGGACAAATCGTGTAGTTTATCTGTATGTTGTAGTGATTTTTAGCAAGTGATTGAAAGCTCACGTGTTACAGCTGCCAGAACATGTTGAACGTTTACAAGAAGCAAACTTTGTAATAAACTTAAAGAAAACAGAATTCGCGAAGGCAGAGGTGACATTCGTGGGACATTACATTGGCTATGGAAGGTTGACCCCATGGAACACAAAGACAAAGGGCTTTGAGGAATTTCCACGACCATCCTCGAAGAAAGAGGACTTTTGGAACTGAGTGGATTCTATCAGAAGTTTGTTCCAAACTTCAGCAGCGTATTGGCACCACTGATGGACTTAGTAAAGAAGGAAACAGAATTGTGGTGGACAGAACAATGCCAGGAGCCATTTGAGAATTTTAAAGCAGGATTAATCACGATCAGTTTTAGCTATACCAATTATTTTGAAACGCTTACAAAATTGTATTTGCTTCTAGGGATATAGGGGTTGGAGTTGTATTGATACAGTAAGATGATGATGGAATTGAATGGCTAATTGGCTACTTGTCGAAAAAACGCAATATCCACCAGAAAGAAAAATACAACATTCTCCATTATTGAAAAAGGATGATTAAGTTTCGCACTGACCTGACAATATTTTAATGTTTATGTGACAAATAAATTGTCGGAGATGGTTGTGGACAACGACAAACCTCTCGCGTTTTTTGGAATATTTAAAGACCAGAATATGAGAGCATTTCATTGGAGTCTTAACACACCGACTTTAAACTTACAAAATGTACATGCTGTGGGTCCTAAAATGTGATAGCAGATGTGTTATCGTGGATTTAAAGGAAAAGGTTTAGATAAGATTTGACTTATTCCAGTTTATATAGGTGTGTAAGATTAATATGAATGATATAACTGAGATTAATACTTTTTTATTTCATAATAATGGGATTAAGAATTAGAAGAAAAGAAACGAAGCCATTTTTTCATTCTGATGTTTTTTTTTCTGAAGGAGGGAGGTCTTATGAAGCAGAAAGCATGTCAGCTCACTTTAAGACAGAACGGGTTTTGTTGAATAGAAAGTACAGCAAAGATGCCAGCTAAATGTCAGATTGTTCCATATGTCACAGTTAGCTGTGAAATGGATACCTGAGTTTTGGTTGCTGTTTTGACAACAATTCAAGTACAACCAAAGCGTTTAAATAATGGTCAAGATACCAGAAGCCAACGGAATTTGAATATTATTGTTTAGACACCTGGAAACCAATCAAATCATGAGAATTGTTGTATCATGGGGAGTATGTAAACCCAGCATTTGAACACTAGACGGAGAGCCACTGCCATCCAACAACAGATTCACTGCTGTAGAGCAGGAGTGCTAACTGGCCATCTCAAACACTCTCTTTCAAAGATACATGTTCATGTCAAACCTACTTGCAATAAAAAATGACACAGGGAGATCAGCAGCTGGAAGAGTGAACACAGCGGGGAAGATAGAGACGGTGTGGTCTTGAGATTGTAATGTTTAATATGTGGGCTGTTGGAACAGAAAATTTTTACAGAGTCGGAGTCAGATAGGATGTAGCTAAGAAAAGAGGGGCTTGTATTTGTGAATAGTTGTTGTTTCGTGTTCACTATTAAAGTTAAGAAACTAACTTGTTAATTTTTGTATAAATCGTGGAATGTAGGAGATATGTGTCACTCATATTTTAATAGATTCCAAGGTGAGGCGAGCTTTTCTGGGTGTTTGTTTTTAATTAACAGAAGAGTTCGACTCCATCTTGTAAATGTCCATCCATGCTAACCCCAATTCCCTACAGTTGGCCCATATCCTTCCAGTCCTTTCCTATCCACATATTTATCCAAATGCGTTTGAAATGTTGTTAATCTAGCCCCCAAACAAATCTGCTGGCAGCTCATCCGTACACCAGCCATTTATGTAAATAAGTGGTCCCTCAGATTCTCTTTTAATCCTTCCCCTTTAACCTTAAACTGATCGTCTCTCGTTCTCGATTCTCTCAACCTTGGACAAAGACTGAGAGCATTAACCCTACCACTGTGATCTTATTCAGCTCTATAAGGACTCCGTCAGTCTCCTACATGCTAAAGAAAAGGTCCCAGCTTGTCCAACTCCTCCCTATAACTCAGAACAAAGGGTCCTGGCAACGTCCTTGAAAATTCCTTCTGCACTCTTTCTAATTTAATAACATCATCCCTATAACAACGTGTCCAAACTGAACACAATACTCCAAGTGTGGCCTTACCAAAGTCCTGTGTAACTGCAACATAAATTCCCAACTTCTATCCAAAATGTCCCACCTGATGAAGGTCAATGTGCCAAAAGCTTTCTTCACTGCCCTGTCTACCTGTGACTCCACTCTCAGAGAACCGTGCAGCTGAACTCCAAGGTCTCTCTGCCCACTACACCCTTGAAGATCCTCCCATTCACCATGAAACTCCTACCTTGCTTTGAGTTCCCAAAATATAAGACATCACGCATCTATATTAAATTCCATTTGCCATTTCTCGGCCCACTTCCCCACCTGATTAAGGTCCTGCTGCAATTTCTGATAAACTTCCTCACTGACCATGCTCCCACTTACTTTAGTGTCATCTGAAAACTTACTAATCATAACTTGTACATTCTCAACCAATTCATAGATAACAAACAACAATGGACCCAGCCTCCAGTCTGACAAGCATCCTTCCACTAAACCCTCTGCTTTCTACCATCAAACCAACTGTGTATCCAATTGGCCAGTTCCCCCAGCATTGCACGTGATGGAAACTTCCAGAGCAGTCTGCCGTGTGGGACCATATCAAAGGCCTTACTGAAATCTACAGAGACTATGTCTACCGCTCTGTCCTTATCAACCTTCCTGGTCACTTCATCAAAGAACTTTAACAAATTTGGGAAGCATGATCTCCCACTCACAAGTCTATGCTGACTGCTCCGAATCAAACCCTGTGTAAGTAATTGGTGCAGTCAATGGTGTGCTTCCCTTCATTGTAAGTAAAGCCATCTTCCTGCTGTTGTAGAGCCTTGTTGAGAGTGCATTTGGGGCACTCTGTACAGATTTAATCTCCTTTGTAAGGAATGATCTCCTTACCATAGACACGGGTGATGGCAACATGAGGATAGAGTAAAGAAACTAAGTGTTTAACGTGTAGAGCTGTGAGAGACGCAGAAATGGTGACGCTGAAACACGAGGAGTGGCAGCGAACACTTATTTCCACAAGACACATTGATAGGGTGAAAAAATCCATACTTTGCCCAGGATTGATTGGTTTGATTTATTGCCACGTGTACCTCAGTACAGGGGAACACTTAATTTATGAGTAGTGGGGGCAGGTCATAGTAAGCATGGCCAGGCAGATCATAGGGTGGAAATAGACTTGGACAGAGTAAGGCATACAGGATACACTGCACAGGACAAGCATGTGAGAAGATGAACATGAGCAAGATCGCCATTATTTGAACTTAGAGAGTCCATTCTTCAGTCTAACATGGCTTTCCGAATAGTTTATATGCCTTTACTAACTCTCGCCATGTTATTGTGCAGTCGGTGTGTGCCCCTGTACTGAACGCCATGTTTTCACAATCCCTAACAGCAGCCACAATACCTTCATTCTGAAACAGGTACCCATTCCCACCAGCTTCCACCCTACATAGAGAACACCAGGCTGGCTTGTCGGAGATGGAAGGTGCCTTCTTGAGACTTCATACGGGACATATGGCTTCCCTCCTCACCATGGTAAAGTTCCACGTGTGTATCATGAGTAACGGAGCCAAGAGGAACAACGTGGAGCAGTCTGTCTGTGTAGCCTCTGCTCCACTTGTTCATCATGTTAGAGCATCAATCTGGAGACACATAAGTCTGCCGATGCTGGTGATCAGAGTAGAGCGTCGATTGCTGGAAAAGCACAGCAGGTCAGGCAGCATCCGAGAAGCAGGAGAATTGACGTTTTGGGAATAAGGCATTCATCAGGAATCAGCATCAATTACCACATTCTGCACCCCCGTGTAAGTGCATTGAGTTGGGAATGGCCTCCTACTGTTCCTGTATAAGTGACTCAAGAGGCTGATTGGCTTCTTCCTCGTCCGATTGGACAGGGCCAAGGGCCTGACTAGTTACCCCTAGTTCCTGTTTGACAGCTCATTGGACTGACAAGTGTGATGATGCTGTAGCTTTAAGAGGTTATTTTGTCCTGGTTTCTTTTAAGAGAGAGATTGAACGATCGTTACCATGCTGGTTAGTTAAGACTGCTTGAGTAACAGCTGCGGAGGCCTTGTGTTTATTTTAATGCAGCCTGAATGGGAGTGGCCAGCTCTCACAGATTAGGATCTCTGGGTTTTGGTTTCTCAGTGAGATCAGAAACTATTGGCGTCACAACAGAGTTGGAAGCTTGAGTGTATATCTCCTGACTGCTACCCTCTCTGAAATTTCTCTTGATGCTGTCACATTTCATCTGAAACAGACACTTTACATTCCCTGTAAAATAAGAAAACATTAGAGTCTAGGCTGTTGCCTTCAAATTTTTTCGAAGGGCTCTGATGTGGTCCATCACACTGTACTCCTATTCCTGAGTAATAGGCTGGAGGCACTGAATAGGCTGTCCTTTTCTTCTCCAATAGTGTCAATGGGCTGAATGGCTTCCTCATATTCCTGTGAAACCAGCGTGAGGTGCTGAATGAACTCTTGTTTTACTGTGGCAATGTGCAGTGTCAGGCAGTGCTGTTACATGAATGTTACAGACACTTTAACAGCACAAGCCTGAGTGGTGTCCGGGTCTTGCTGCACATGGACACAGACCAGTTCAGGAGCTGACGGGGGACAAAATGTTCTGAACATTGTGGAATCTCCAGTGACCATCCCCACTTCTGATCTTATGGTGGGGAGGGTGGGGGCGGGGAGATATTGATGAAACAGCTGAAGATGTTTGTGAAGGGGAAGCTACCCTGAAGATCTCGCACAGAGGTGACCCAGGACTGAGATGATGAACATCTTCCTTTGTGCCATGTTTGACTCCAAACACTGGACAGTTTACTCTGATTCCCATTATGTCCAGTTTTGTTAAGCTCCTTGATGTCAACAGAAGTCAACCACAGCCTTGATATTGGGGCCAATCATTTTATCTGAACCCTTGTGTCAACCTCTTTTGTTCACATCAATAAACCATGATATAGGAGCAGCAAGTGTTTTCTTCAAACAGATGGGATTGAATGTCAGGATTTCTCTTCTCAAGAGTCTTCTGGGAGCGAGATGACTGAAAGTATTTGAAGAGGAGTTAGATGGATATTGATCTGTCAGAGAGGTGAGGGCTATGAGGAATTGGGCATTAAAGAGGATTTCAGACCGAGAGCAGGTCAGCCATGATCTTAGTGAAGGACAAGGCAGGCTTGGGGAGTGAACGACCTGCCCCTGTTTCGGATGTTCTCACATTTTGTTATTGAAAAGCTAGTGGGTGTTATTTTCATGAATGCTCTGTTTTTGAATATTGCAGTCAGGGAGACCAGAGGATTCTGTGAGCCATCTCTGGGTGAGGTATAGGGGCTGTATTCACAGTGAATGTAGGTCTACAACATGACCAACAAATGAAGCATAAGTTGTTGATAAGGGAAGGTCTGTAAAGAGAGATGAGGGTCTTCGTTTATACCCGTGCCTGGGATTTCCAATTACATTTCCCAAATCACCTCAAAGCGTGTGGGACAGTTATGAAGGGCTGAATAGACTCCTCTGTTTCTGTGCACCAGTTTATAGCAGTAAGTCGCCTCCAACTGCTCCTGTCTAACTGGTTTGAGGGGCTGAATGGAACACAGAAGCATGGGACTGAGGAGCAGAAGTGGGTCATTACATACTTTGAGTCTTCTCCACCAGGCACTAAGATTGTGACTGATCAGGTTGTGGTCTCAGCCCCACTTTCCTGTCGATATCCCATTATGCATGACTCACTTCTCTGTCAAATATTTATCTAATGCAGCTTTCAATCAATGTGAGCAGAGAGGCACGATAAACTTCCAGTGAAGAGAATTCACACTTGAAAGATCCTTTCAGAATTATTCGTCATTCTTTTTATAGAATCAGAGAGTCATGCAGAACGGAAACAGACCCGTTAGTCCAATCTGTTCACTCCGATCAGATATCAAATCTGATCCAGTCCCATTGCCAGCATTTGGCCAATATCCCTCCTCTTTCAGACACTTTTTAAATGTGCGATTGTAACCACCTTCAGCACTTCCTCTGACAGCACTTTCCGTACACACACCACTCTCTGTGTGTAACATTTACCTTCAGGTCCCTTCTAAATCATTCGCCCTCTCCCCATCAACCTATGCCCTCTTTTTCTGGACTCCCCTATCCTGGGGAGCAGAACGTGGCTGTTCAGAATATCAATGCCCCTGATGATTTTATAAACCTCTATAATGTCACCCCTCAATCTCTGACACTCCAGGGGGAAACCTCTCCCTAAACCTCAAACTTCCACTCCTGGAACATCTGTGTCTAAATCATTTCTGCAGAAAACCGAGTTGTATGCAGTATTCTTAAAGTCGTCTCACCAACATCCTGTACAGATGTAACATGCCATAACAACCCCTGTACTCAATGCTCTGACTGATTAAGGGAAATGTGCCAAATGTGTTCTGTCCCACTCTGTCTACCTCGACTCCACTTTCAAGGAACAATGTACCTACAGCCCTATCCCTTTGTTTCTCAACACGCCCCAGGACCTTACCATCAAGTGTATAATTCCTGCCCTGGTTTGCGTTCACAAAATGCAAAGCCTCGTATTTATCTAAATTAAACTTCATCTCTCACTCCTTGCCCCTTTGTCCCATCTAATTGTGGTCTCGTTGTACTCTGAGATAATCGACTACACCACCTTTCTGATGTCATCTGTAACCTTACTAACTATGGCCCCACTATTCACATCTAAATCCTTTACATAAATGATGAAATGCTGTGACCTCAGTACTGATTCTTACAGAACACTGCTGCTCACAAGCCTCGAGTCTGAAAAATATCCCTCTTCCTTCAAGCCAATTGTGACTAGCTTCCCCTGTATCCCAAGTGACTGAAACTTACTCATTTGTTTACCAATCAGAATGAAATACTTGCTATGAAGTGGGGCTGAGTAGGTTAGGTTTATTTCACTGGAAAAAAGGGGATTGAGGGGGGACTTGATCGAGGTTTACAAAATCATGATGGGTTGAGACAGGGTGGATAGAGAGGGGACTTTTCCCAGGGTGAAGGATTCAGTAATGAGGGATCGTACTTTCAAGGTGAGAGGTGGAATGTTTAAGGGGGATACACGCGGTAAGTACTTCACACAGAGGGTGGTGGGCATTTGGAACACGTTGGTAGCAGAGGTGGTAGAGGCAGGCACGGTAGATTCATTTAAGATGCGTCGGGACAGATGCATGAGTAGGTGGGGAGCAGAGGGATACAGATGCTTAGGAATTGACCGACAGATTTAGACAGTACATTTGGATCGGCTCAGGCTTGGAGGGCGAAGGGCCTGTTCATGGGCTGTAAATTTTCTTTGCTCTTTGTTCTTTAAATGAACACCTTGCTGAAGTCCATATAGACAATGTCAACCAAACTGTCTTCATCAAACTTCTTTGTCACCTCTTCAAAAAACTCAACCAAATTAATGAGACATGATTTCCCACGCAGAAAGACACGTTTTCTACTCCGATCAGCCCTTGCCTTCCCAAATGTATGTAAATGCTATTCCTCAGAATCCCCTCCAACAACTTACCCACCACTGACATCAGGCTGACCGGTGTATAATTCCCCGGCTTTTTGGGTCACTGTTTCCTTTTCTAGTCTCACTCCTCCACTGCACCCAACAAATGTTAAAAGTAACCAGGTTGGTGAGATGGCCGATGATATCTGTCTCAGACTGGGTCAGGATCAGTTTTAGGAATAAGTCAGGCTAGTTTATTTAAACTGCTCAAATAGCACGTTTATGATCCAGAGCAATGTTACTCAAACTGTGGTGGAAAGATGAATGGCAAACTTTGGGTATTGCAATTATATAATCAATATTTCCATTTCTAAAAACACTGACACACACACTCACACTCTTTTAACTTGAAAGAACTCTGTCCAGATATTATTGGAACTCATGAAAAAGGGAAAATTGTGAGATTGTCCAAAACGCTATTCTGTTTCTGAAGATATTGTACTCACACAGCTGTGAGCAATGGGATTCCATTCTGGGACAGTTGGATTTGGCTTAATTCACTTTGCTTTAGGCAGTGAGGAGATTCCACTTAATTCTGGTCAGTGATCACCCAAAGGGTAGCACGGTAGTTAGCACTGCTACCTCACAGCACTAGGAACTTGGGTTAGATTCCAGCCTTTGGTGACTGTCTGTGTGGAGTTTACACATTCTCCACTTTTCTGTGTGAGCTCTAATTGGTGATCCAGTTTCCGACCACAAACTGTGTAGGTTCGGTGGATTGGTCATGCTGTAGTGTTCAGGGATTTCTAGGTTAGGTGAATTAGTCAGGGATGAATATTGGGGAATGGGTTGGGAAGGTTGGTATGGACTTGTTGGTCCGAAGGGCCTGTTTCAACACTACAGGGATTCCATAAAAAATAAGAATGGCAATGACGACTGTAGATTTTTTTTTTGCTCGCACGCATTGCTGTGATGAGGAACAATGAAGGAAAGAGAGTGCAATAGGCCGTTCCTTCTCAGGCAGATTACATTTTCTCCCTCTCTGAGCTGAATCACACAGTAATGTCATCCTTTCCCAAACTGGAACATTTGAAGTCTCCTTGTACATTGTCAAAACTATGTCCTCCATCACATTCCCTGTTCCATGTCGGTGCATCATTGCTGCTGTCATACACAGAGCCATACTCTTAGCAGAAAATTGTCTCGTTTGATTTGAAATATGTTTACATGGCCCTGCGTCATTAAAAAATAAAATGTTTAATTTATTCAGAATAACTGTGTTAAAATGAATGCATTTTTTAAAGAAATACAGAAATTGCTGGAAAAGCTCGGCAGGTCTGTCAACATCCAGATTCCTTTTACATGCCGTAGTTGTACCAGCCTCCACCACTTCCTCTGGCAGCTCATTCCATATACGCACCACCCTCTGTGTGAAATGATGCCCTTTAGGCCTCATCAAAACTTTTCCTCTCTCACTTTCCACCAATCCTCTATAGTTCTTGACACGCGTAACCTGTGGGAAAACCTTGAGTACTCACCCTATCCATGACCATTCTGATTTTATAAACCTTTACTGCTGCAAAATGTAACTGTAATCAACATGAATAGCTGTACTTTCAGTCATCCTGGGCCTAAATTCTGAAATGCAATACTGACACCTCTTCCTTGTCCATCAGGTCACAATTCGAAATCCATTTTAATCAGTTTGTTCAGATGTATCAGGAGACACATCTGTGAGCTTTACACCGAGACCTTTGTGCCCGGACGGACACTAGCACCACTCAGCAATACCCATAAAGCTGTAACAGTATTCTCCTGTGTGTTTGCTCATCAACCTGTTCTGACATGCTGTGACATACCTCTGAAACAGGCAGGAATTGAATCCAGGCCTTCTAGTCCAGAGCAAGGAACACTACCACACAAGTTCAGGAATTGGAATCAAATTCAGAGCACTGACTGAGAGGCAGGGACATTACGCACTATACTACCATACCCAGATTTTGGGACATATTTTAGTGCCTGCTTTCAGCTGTGTGGGTTAATTATAATCAGAGCTGAAAAATATGTTGCTGGAAAAGCACAGCAGGTCAGACAGCATCCAAGGAGCAGGAGAATCGACGTTTCAGGCATAAGCCCTTCTTCAGGAATGAGGATGGTGTGCCAATGAGGCTAAGATAAAAGGTAGAGAGGAGGGACTTGCGGGAGGTGCATTGGGAATGTGATACGTGGAAGGAGGTGAGGGTGACGGTGATAGGCCGGAGAGGCGGTGGGAGTGGAGAGGTCGGGAAGAACATTGCAGGTCTAGAAGGTGGTGCTGAATCTGAGGGTTGGTACTGAGATAAGGTGGGTGAAGGGGAAATGAGGAAGCTGGAGAAATCCACATTCATCCCTTGTGGTTGGAGGGTTCCTACGCGGAAGATGAGGTGCTCTTCCTCCAGGCGTCTTGTTGCCATGGTCTGGCGATGGAGGAGGCCAAGGACCTGCATGTAGTTGGTTGGGTGGGAGGGGGGGTTAAAGTGTTGAGCAATGGGGCGGTTGGGTTAGTTGGCACGGGTGTCCCAGAGGTGTTCTCTGAAACGTTCCGCAAGTAGGCGGCCTGTCTCTCCAATGTAGAGGAGACCACATCGGGTGCAGCGGATGCAGTAAATGATGTGTTCGGAGGTGCAGGTGAATTTGCGGCAGATATCGAAGGATCCCTTGGGGCCTTGGAGGGAAGTGAGGGGTGAGGTGTGGGCGAAGTTTTGCATTTCTTTCGGTTGCAGGGGAAGCTGCCAGGAGTGGAGTTTGGGTTGGTGGGGGTTGTGGACCTGACGAGGGAATGGTGGAAGGAGTGGTTTTTCCAGAACACTGATAGTGGAGGGGAGGGAAAGATATCCCTGGTGGTGGGGTCTGTTTGGAGGTGGCGAAAATGACGAAGGATGATACGATGTATCCGGAGGTTGGTGGGGTGGTAGGTGAGGAATCAATGGGGTTCTGTCCTTGTCGTGATTGGGGGGGCGGGGTTCAAGGGCGGAGGAGCGGGAAGTGGAGGAGATGTGGTGGAGGGCATCATCGACCAAGTCTGAGGGGAAGTTGCGATCTTTGAAGAAGGACACCATCTGGGTTGTTCGGTATTGGAATTGGCCCTCCTGGGAGCAGTTGCAGCACAGGCGAAGGAATTGGAAATATGGTTGGCGTTTTTACAGGGGGCAGGGTGGGAGGAGGTGTAATCTAGGCAGCTGTGGGAGTCAGTCGGTTTATAGAAAATGTCCGTGTTGAGTCGGTCGCCCAAGATAGAACTGGAGAGGTCTCGGAAGGGGAGGGAGGATTCTGAGACGGTCCAGGTGAATTTGAGGTCGGGGTGGACGGTGTTAGTAAAGTGGATGAAATGTTCAACCGTCTCGTGGGAGCACGAGGTAGCGCCGATACAGTCATCGATGTAGCGGAGGAAAAGGTGGGGGGTGGTGCCAGTGTAGCTGCGGTAGGCCAGTGTCTGGCTTTTCACCGTCACCCTCACCTCCTTCCACCTATCACATTCCCAATGCCCCTCCCCCCAAGTTCCTCCTCCCTACCTTTTATATTAGCCTGCTTGGCACTCCAGCCTCATTCCTGAAGAAGGGCTCGAAACGTCGAAATGTCGATTTTCCTGCTCCTTGGATGCTGCCTGACCTGCTGCGCTTTTCCAAAAACACACTTTTCAGCTCTGATCTCTAGCATCTGCCATCCTCACTTTCTCCTATTTATTATAATCAGGTTATCATTACTCAATTACAAAAAAAAACACTTTGTATTTTTAAACAAATGCAAGATATTTGTCTCAACTGCAATCTGTACCTCCTCCCACGAACCACACTAGGCTACCCAAGCTCAGGGTCTTTGTGAAACTCAAGGCCGGAGTGTGCAGGCATCCTGGAGAGGGATGGGCATTTTAACATTGAAGGGGGAGGGTGAAATTGCAGTAATATCACACACTGAGCTGAGGGGTGGCAGATGGAGTTTAGTTTGGATTACTGCGAGGTATTGGGTTTGGTAAATCAAGCAAGAGCAGGACCTATACAGTTAAAAGTGGGGCCTTTGGCAGTGTTGTAGGACAGAGACCTAGGCCGTCAGGTATAATTCTTTTAAATTTGCATCTCCGATAGATCGTGTGGTTAAGAAAGCGTTGAACACACTTGCCTTCATTGGTCAGACCTTTGAGTATCGGATGTCATGTTGTGGTTGTACAGGACATTGGTGAGACCCCTTCTGGAATACTGTGTCCAGTCTGGTCATCCTGCTCGATCATTCCATAGGCGCACCACCCTCTGGGTGAAAAAGATGCCCCTAAGGTCACTTTTAAATGTTTCCCCTCTCACATTAAACCTATGTCCTCTAGTTTTGGACTTCCCGTACCCTTAGAAAACATTTTGATATTACTGACCTTGATATTATTAAACTGGAGAGGGTTCAGAAGAGATTAACCTGGATGTTGTTGGGAATGGAGGGAGTGAGCGAAAAGGAGAGGCTGGATCGGCTGGGACTTTTTTCACTGGAGAGGATGAGATTGAGGAGTAACTTCACAGAAGTTTACAAAATCGTGAGGGGTACAGATAAGCTGAAGGGCTGATGTCTTTTCCCTAGAGTTGGGAATTCAAAACTGAGGGATATTTTAAGATGCGAGGAAAAATGATTCACAAATGTCATGAGAGGTAATTATTTCAGACAGAGTCTGGCTTGTGTGTGGAATGAACTTCCAGAGGAAGCGGTGAAAGCAGTGACAGTTTACAATGTTTTAAGGACATTTAGATCAGTACATGGATAAGACATCAGTTTGCATGGTGCTGGGAGCAGCTGCCCTCTCCCTCCCCCTCTCTGAATGAATCCCTGTTGGTTTTCACCCTCGGCCAATGCCTGTGCAGTGGCGTATGGAGGCCAGCAGAGGGTGGCATTGCATCACTTTAAACACGACAGAGACTGCCAGACCTGCCCCACACAGAGACACACAGATATACTGTCAAGAATTGTTAGGAATTGAAGCTCATCTGATAATTTCAATTAAACATAACGAAATGCTCAATTCACCTTGAAAACTGTTCAAATATGAATGGCAGAGAACTCACAAATTCCACAGTTTATATAAAAAACATCAATTTATTTTTTACCTCTGAAAGTGAACATTTTGCGTCAACTATTCACAACTCTGAGACCCCCAATCTCTTAACTGCTTATTACCCAACTCCAGCTCTCTTGCAATATGTGTTTCTGGGTCTGCCATTCTCTCATATCTCAGGTGCTTGCAAGCTCTCAGTTCAGAACAGCATTCACCTACTCCTAAAGGTACAGTACACGCTTTCAACTTCATCACATCATACCCTGATTAATATAAATAAGTGGAACCTATCCAGATCTCTCATGCTCTGTGGTTTGTTAATATTTCATTCAGACCGCCTGGATTTTTGTTGCTCCGTTGACAGTATGTCATTATTCGACACCGTCCATGGAGCAATATTTCACTTGCTCACACTCGTGAGTGTGGCAGGATTTCAGATGTTTCATGGGGACTGTGACGCTAGGACGATCTCAATATTTGTAGATGGCATCGAACCTGGAAGAATTGTAAAATCTATGGAGGGCAGTGTGGAACTTTAACAGTAAAATCACACATTGGTGTGTTCAGGTATATAGCAGATGGGGATCAATGCAGAACATTGTGAGGTGATAAATAAAGACAGTCTAAAGCAGGCTGTGCCATTAAAAAGGGGATGCAGGAACAGAGGTCACTGCGTGTATATGAGCACAGATTATTGAAGATGTCGGGACAAGTGGGGAGGGCAGTTAATATCACAGATTAGTTTCAGTATCTGAGCTGATTACAGGAGGAGGTGTAGGAGGGAATCTCGGTGCTCCTCTCCTGGGAGGTGGTGGTGACGATGTGTTGTGAGCCCACCCTCCTGCCCACCGAGACCGTGGGGATTCCATTTGTACCAGCTCGACACAAAAGGGAGATGGAATCAGGGCCACGGTTTCTAAATTGTGCCGGGGGGAAACGGAGCTGCCTGTGTGTTTAAAGTTAGAATCGCCCTTCATTGAACATTGCTCCTTACTCGGTTGGTGGGACGTGGATGTTTCAGAATCTCCACACGAGGCGTCCTGGTCCTCTCCGGCTCGTACCGGGGTCCTCCCCACATGGCGGGAGGGAGGGGGGTGAGGGAACGGATATCGGGGACTCCATCACCGGGCTTGGCCCTTTCTGTCCTATTCCAGGCTGTTTCTCCTGGAATGGTAGAAGGGGAGGGAGGGAGGGAGTGAGTGTGGGGGTGGGTGGCCCTGCTGTTAGCTGGTATAGGTAGGGGACGTGGTCATGGTGAGGTGTCCGGAAGGAGTCAGTCCACAGTGTTGTATCCATGCAGTGTTATTAATGTGGTGGGTGGGGGGTGGATAAAGTGGAGGGGGAGAGAGAGAGAGAGAGAAAGAGAGACAGACAGAGACAGAGAGAGACAGAGAGACAGAGAAGGTGCTGCATGCAGCAGTGAGAGTGGTGGAGCATGAGCCTTGTTCGGCGATCTATGCTATAACAGATATACCGTGAGTGTGAGGGAGCATAGAGAATACGGTGACCCTTATCCTGACAGAGCGGGGAAGGTTATTGATGCTTATCATGTATTGCTGGACATTTCCTCAGACCACAGTTACTGCACTGTGCTGGGTGGTGAGCTCAGATCATGCTCGGTGGGTCTGATGGTGTGGCCCCCTCTGGGAAGAGAATGGTCCCCCTCTGTACTAGCCCAATCACCAGGCTCTCCGTGCCCCTGTCGACAAGCCGCGGTGTAATTACACCTTATCTGCCATGCTCGGTGTAATCTGCAGGGCAGCTCCGGACTGAGAAAGCTCAACTGTGTGTCCCTTGGCCTTTTAAAGATGGCCCCAGTGTCAGGGGTCATGGAATATCCAAGGGCAACCAGGCGATGGTGAGTACCTCCAGCCATAATGGGTGGGAATGTCGGGCTGGTATTGAATGTGAGGGACACCATGGGATGGGGTGGGTAGTTAATGAGGTGAGTTCGATAGGATAGCACCAGGAAAATAACTCGGCCCCGTGTGCATGATCCCTCTGACACACTCAATGGAAATGGCACTGAGACAAATTATTGTTATATTTAGCTCAATGAGTCAAAGACTCTGCTGACCCTCCACCCAGATACAAAGCTGCAGGACAAATACTCATCCAAAACTCCGCATCATCTGAACTCCCACCAATATCCTGTCCACCTACCATTCTTGAAAACACTTATGTTACACGATGCTGTTAAAATGTTTTCATTTCTGCATTCTGAAACCTGGGAAAACATCCTTCCATAACACTGTCTCTCTGTCTCCCCCTCTGTGTCTATTTCCCACAGCCCTCCCATTTGTTATTGTTTAAACTGATTCCCCCTCCATCTCTGTATCTCTGTGGCAGTCTTGTTCACACCCACAACATCCCCTTGTCAGGACACAATGGAGAGATGGAGCTGGAAATGGGTGGGAGCTGCACATCCTGTCACTTCCAGCATGGGCTGCAAGTTTCCCCACGTTGGGCAGGGATCTAACACAGTGCTACTGAGCAATGCACTGGGGTCGTGTACACAGTCATACATGCTGGGAGGAAACTGCTCCTGGGTTACAGATCAGTGCACTGGGGAGGTAACTGCTCCTGGGTTACAGATCAATACACTGGGCTGGAGTACAGAGTCCTAGATGCTGGGAGGGTAACTGCTCCTGTTTTATAGATCAATGCACTGGGATGGTGTACACAATCCTATATGCTAGGAGCGTAACGGTACCTGGTTTACAGATCAATGCACTGGGGTGCAGTACAGTGTCCTACATGCTGGGAGGGTAACTGCTCCTGGGTTACAGATCAATGCACTGGGTTGGGGTACACAGTCCTACATGCTGGGAGGGTAACTGCTCCTGGTTAACAGACAATGCAGTGGGGTGGTGTACACAGTCCTACATGCTGGGAGGGTAACTGCTCCTGGTTAACAGACAATGCAGTGGGGTGGTGTACACAGTCCTACATGCTGGGAGGGTAACTGCTCCTGGTTAACAGATCAATGCAGTGGGGTGGTGTACACAGTCCTTCATGCTTGGAGGGTAACTGCTCCAGGTTACAAATTGGTGATCACTGCGCAGCTCCTGGTGATGAACAGATGTTTAATCCGGGTTTATCGATCAATTCATGGGTGTGGTCTCTACTGCTTCTCACACTTAACAGGCAGGAGGCTGGATGAACACAGCAAGCCAGGCAGCATTCGGAGGTGTGGAATTTGACATTTCCCGTGTAAACCTTCAGGACACCTTCAGCAGTGTTACTCCCAAAACGTCGATTTCTCCACCTCCTCATGCTGCCAGGCTTGCTGTGTTCTTCCAGCCTCCTGCCTGTCTACTTTGGATTCCAGCATCAGAAGGGTTTTTTTTTGTCTCTATCCCAGCTTCGCATACTCGACAGATGATTTAAAGGTAAATGCTCTGACATGATCTGGACAGATTGCTGGATTGTACTGAGCAGTACACTGGCCTGGTCTGCACAGTGTTTCACGATGAATAGACATCTCCTCTGGGTTTATGGTGTCTGGGCTGGTTCTGTGAGGTGGATTGAGAGTGTGGAATATCTTACCATTTCAGCTGATCTGGTAATACCTTTAGTTTCCATTCCTGTGATTGGACCCTCCGTCTCTCACCCCCTTAACGTTACAGTGTGCCCAGGTACAGTTCATCATGTTGTTGAATACCCGCTGTCCTGGGAACAGGCAAAGCCTCTTCATTCAGAAGCAGGCAGCCATTTCCATTGTCCTCGCGTCTCCACGCAAAAAGGAATGATAGCCTTTTAGATAAAGGCTGTCCCAGTTGTACAGGGCTCAAAACATCCTCCCCCTCACCAAGTCCCACCACCAACCAACCACATCAAAATATCCGGTATGTTCTGAGAGTAATGGGGCCACAGAACATCAGGGAGCAGACCATCAGAGTGATGGGGCCACACTTCCCATGTCTGGACAGGTCAGCGTGAACCCTCCAGTACACATGGTATCACTAAGTCCTGTAATCCCTCTCTATCTATGTAATACACAGCCTGTTATTCTTCCTGAAAAAAGATCACAGGTTCACAGTTACCCACATTATATTCGATCTGCCAAGTTGTTGTCTGTTACTTATCCATTTACAGAGTCTCTACCTCCCCTTGATAACTTCAGTTTATATCAATCTTACTGTCAGTTCAAATTTAGTCAGAACATGTTTGTTCCATTTCTGGAAAACATTGATGTAATTTGCAAATAGTTGAGGTCCCAGCACTGGTCACTGCAGTCAATAATTTGATAGAGACTGATTTCTCCCTAATTCATTCTTGCTCCTGGCTCAGTATCCCCCCCTCCCTCCCCGTATTCCTATGTAGCAGCTTTGAAAGGCTGTATCTTCCCTGCATTTCCTGTGTAACAGGTTGGAAAGGTTAAAAGATCTGCTCCAATAGCTGAGTAACAGCATCTAATGGCAGAATGGCCGCATTCTGTTCCTGTTTAAATCTCTTGTGTTTTTTAGTGAACATGATGTCTGACACTTCAGTTTATTTTTAGTGCTTATTTTTCCCCAGCATCCATGTTGTGCGTGTACAGGTGTGAGACACAGTGAGAGACACAAGGTGCACGAATCTTTATTCAAATTTCCACGACCAGGAAGAAAGGAAAGTGACAAGCAGTGCCCTTCACATCAAAGGGTAATGCTGTGTGATCAAACAGTGAAGGGGAGGGCAGGGATTAAATCAAAATAGAGTTGGAGGGGGAAATAATGCACTCCACTCCCTGCGGCGCCCACCTCTCCGTGAACAACTCCAGGATGTTGGTGTACTCCTTCTCCAAGGACACCCGGGCTCTAACATAGCAGAAGAGGGGCAGGCAGTAGTCCCTAAGGACCCCCTCCACGGCCTGCTGCCTGGTCCTGTTTATGGTCAGTTCAACCAGGCCCAGGACCAGACCTGCCCTCCTTCCTCCGTACCGGGTGCCTGAAGATCAGGAGCGTGGGACTGAAGTGCAGCCAAAAGTAGAGGAGGAGGTTTTTCAGAAAATCAAAAATGGAGTGCAAAGGCCCACACCCAATATACACGTGGTCCACGGACTCCACAGCGCCACAGAACAAGCAGTTGGGCTGGGAGTCTATGAACCAACGCAGTCTGCGGTTGCAGGGGACCCTCCACTCCAGCTCCCCGAGAGAAAGGGGAGGACTCCCGCCTAGAGAGCCTCCATTGGGGATCCCCACCGCCCAGTCGCAAATGGGCACGCCAAGGCGCGTCCGGACGGTGGATGAGGGAGAAGAGATGGACGGTGTGCAGCAGCAGTCGATATAGGACCCGCCTTTTTACGTCCTTAAAAGGGACAAAATTAAAATTCCAGGGCAGCTCAGGTTGTGGGGCACAGGCTCCCGCGGGAAGTACAGGACCTTGTGCCAATGTGAAATTCCGTGTGGGCTGGGGTGAGCCTGGACGGAATCCCACTGCACACCTGAGCATCCTCCAACTGGTGCACTACGTCAGGTCCGAGCATTGCCATTTTAAGGCGTCGGATGGCGGTGGCCACCTACCGGACGTCTACCATTGCCCTGCTCGCTATGTCATGCTGCAGCGTCCAGCCCAGGCTCCCGGCACCCAGCACGTCCCCGACCCTTGTCACCCTCGCCACCACGGCCCTCCCCTCTGACAGCCACTCGAACCCGCGAGTACGGAGGTGCGGATTCCTGAGCAATGGCTCTCTGATGACAGCCGCTACTCCAGCCGGAGGGTAGCGGAGACGCGATTCGACCATATTCCAGACAGTGATCAGGTCCTGGTAAAAGATAGGCAGTGTCTTGAGGGCAACCTCCAAACCGTCACGGTCGACAAACAGGAGCTGCGTGTCGTAATTGAGGTTACGCACCTGGCGGAAAAAATACGAGGCCAGTACGCCCCACCGAGAAGGAGGCTCGACGTAAATGTATTGCTGCAAGGTCTGAAGGCGGAACGTCGTGACCTGGGTGCAGACGCACACCAGCGACTGATCGCCCTCCTCAATAGGGAGACTCAGAACCTGCGCAGCGACCCAGTGCATCTTTTTGTTCCAGAAGAAGTCGACCAACGTTCTCTGGAAGGCATCGACAAAGCCAGGAGGAGGTACCAAAGTGACCAGCCGGTAGCACAGCATGGCGGCCACCAGCTGGTTTATGACCAGCACTCGTCTCCTGTAAGATAGCACTCAGAGCAGTCCTGTCCAGCGGCCTAGGCGAGCCGAGACTTTGGCCTCCAGCTCCTGCCAGTTGGCCGGCCAGGATTCCTCAGCCGGGCTGAGGTAGACCCCCAGGTAGAGGAGATGGGTGGTACTCCAGCTGAACCCCCGCAACTCCTCCGGCAGAGTCCACCCGCCACGGATCGACCAGAAGTCTGGAACATTTGGCCCAGTTTATCCTGGTGGAAGACGCTGCCGAGAACATGACCTGGCACTCGCGCATCCTCCCCAGGTCAGCCGGGTCGATGAAAGAGAAGAGCACATCGGCAGCGTATGCCGAGAGGACCAACCCAGTGCCCACACCATGCAGAACCAGCCCCGACAACCTCCCCCGCAAGAGGCGCAGGAAAGGCTCCACGCACAGGGAATACAGCTGGTTGGACGAGGGCAGCCTTGATGTACTCCTCTCCTGAAGTGAAGGGGCGCCGCCAGGGAACCGTTAACTTTAACCAGACACTCTGCAGTGATATGCAAAAGTTGGATCGGGGCGAGGAACAGCATCCCGAACCCAAATGCCCGCAGAGTCCCGAGCAGGTATTCGTGATCGATCCTGTTGAACACCTTCTCCTGGTCGAGAGCAGGAAGACGCTCGGCAGACCAGCCCGTCGACAGAAATGGATCAGGTCCTGGACCAGGTGGATGTTGTCTTGAATAAAACTCTTGATGGGCTGAATAGCCTGCTTCAGTACAGGTGAAGTTGGGATTAGTGCAGAACATTTTGGAACAATCAGTGAATAGGCCACTTCTGACTTTATGATGGAGGGAAGGCCATTGATGCTGCAGCTGCTGCTAGCACACAGTGTCTCATGGATGGCTAGCTTCCATGTGCTTGGTCCTTTAGAAGTATGTCCCTACTTCACAGGAGGGAGTGCCACATAACACAGTGGGCAGGATCTTCAATATGAGGCTGTGACTTCCCGTCCACCAGGACTGTGTGCTGGCTGCTCCTGCAGATACTGTTAGGGACAGATCCCTCTGGGACAAGGGGTTTGATGAGAATGTTTCCCTCTTGTTGGTTCACCTATCACTTCCCCCAGTCTGACTGCTGTGTATGTGTGGCCCCTCACTGCTCAGTCAGTGGTGGGCCTGTGGATACACTCTTGGTGATGAACATTGAAGTCCCACACCCAGAGGAGGTTCTGTGTCCTTGTCACTCTTAGTGCTTCCTCTGATTTGTTTCTAACAGCGAGGGGAACTGAGTTATCACCGAGAGGAGGGGTGGGAGGCAGGAGATATCCATTCTCAGGCGATTTCCTTGACCATGATCTGTTACCATGAGATTTCCTGGATTCTGGAATTAATGTTGGGGAATTGCAGGGTAACTCCTTCCCTGACTGTATCCGAGGGAGTCCCCATCACTGGTGTGTCTATCCTGCCGGTGGGACAGGATTGCCCAGGGATGGTGATGGGGCTTCATGAAACATGAACCATCAGGCCTGGTCCCGTGAGTATGACGATGTCGGACTGTTTTCTGACTGGGAGTGTGGTGCTGGAAAAGCACAGCAGGTCAGGCAGCGTCCGTGGAGCAGGTGAATAAACGTTTCAGGCATAATCTTTTCATCAGGAATGAGACTTGTGGACCGGGGAGCTGACAGATAAATGGGAGGGGACTGGGGCTTTGGTTGGGGGGAAGGAAGCTGGGAATGTGATCAGAAGATGGATGTGGGGGAGAAGTGATAGGTCAGAGAGGAGGGTGGGGTGGATGGGGGAAAAGGTGATGGACAGGTCAAGGTGTTCCCCTGAACTTTATGTCCCAACATCCTATAAGTGATGTTCCTTGGAAGGTTCTGTCCCCAACATTCTATAACTGTCATTCCCCGGAACGTTCTGTCCCTGACATTGTTTGTGAACGGCCGGACGTCAGTGAATTGAACAAACGATAAGATCCCGAGGGAAGAGATCCCGTTTCAGGGAGAAGGAGACACTGTTCCAAAGGCCCGTCAGTCAGGTAAAGGGGTGAATACGTTTTCCCTGTGTTTACATTTCTTCACGACACAGGATCGACCACAATTTAGACCAAAATACAGGAATTCCCAAACTCTGTTTGTCTTCAGGAAACTGGGAGAGAGTCCTTCAGGACAGCAACATTTCCACCTTCTGTATTAGGAACTGGGAAGGAGTGACCTGTGTCTGCTCTCGAGTGATTGAGTGTTTGGCAATGTTCTAAAACCATCTGTCCTTATGGATGTGTCTTTGTGTGTTTGGGGAAGGAGGGTTTCTTGTGGTTTATGTCACATTTTTGTCAGTAATTCAGACCTTCCCATTTGTTATTCCAGCTCCAATTATTTTAATAAATCCCTGAATACAGGGACACATTTGAAAATCTCACTGGGTCCGCAATCAAACGGGTCCCTTTGCTTCCAGGCTGATGGATAATGTGTTTGTTTTCCTTCCTCACAGTTAACGTAGTGACCATCTACGTCCTGCTTTATAAAGATTGTGGATTATCTCCATGTGTCAGACGTTACCTGGGGGCCATGGCAGCGGCGGATCTCCTGGTCATTATCCTCGACCTCATCCTGAGACACATTCCCATTGTTTATTGGGAACAATTTTATTTCCTGATGGACTCCGTCCCCGTGTGTAATATCCACGCCGTCCTGCTTTATGCAGCCAGTGACTGCTCTGTCTGGTTCACCGTCACTTTCACCTTTGATCGGTTTGTGGTCATTTGTCGCCAGAAGCTGAAAAGTAAATATTGCAGTGAGAAAACGGCGGCTGTGGTTCTGGGAGCAGTGACTGTGCTGAGCTGTTTAAAGAACATTTCCTGGTATTTTATGCTCACGGCTTGGTATTGGCTGGGGAACCCCCCCTGGTTTTGTTATGTAACCGACGCTGTTCGAACCTCCAGTGTCTGGGGTACAATCGAGTTCCTCCACCACATTCTCACCCCGTGTGTCCCATTTCTCCTGATTCTGCTGCTCAATGTTCTCACCGTCAGACACATTGTAGTGACCAGCAGAGCCCGCAGGAGACTCCGCGCTCACACCAATGGGGACGCTCAGTCTGACACTGAAATGAGAAACCGAAAAAAATCCATCATTTTGCTGTTTGTGATCTCGGCCAATTTCATCCTGTTATGGTCAACGTTAATGCTTTATTCTCTATGGAACAGGTTGATTCATATTGCGTCTGGGTCTGTGTATCTTGATCCTTTTGTGGGGGAATTGGGCTTCATGCTGCAGCTCCTCAGTTGCTGCACAAACACCGCGATTTATGCCGTGACCCAGACTAAGTTCAGGCAGCAGCTGAAGAATGTGCTGAAATATCCCTTCACTGAAATCCATCCATCCATCAAATCCCCTCATTAATCAATCCATCCGGGATTTTCTCATTTCAGTTCAGTGTTTCAGCGATGGAACAGCCTGTCGCTATGGGAACAGACTGAGGGTAGAGCTGGTTTGTCCCTCCTTATCCCACAGGGGGGTTCCAGGGAAACATTTCAATGTTTCTCACAACTCAGGGGCCAGTGCGAAAAGGCACCATCCCACTGACCGTATCCATCACTTCCATTTGTAAACAACAAAAATGTTGATTAAAGCATGCCAAGCAACAGAGCGACCAATGTTGTTGTGTGTCTTTGTGTTAGAGAAGCTGAGCTGGAGAGAGACAGACTCAGCCCCAAGTCCTGGTCCTCAGGGAAGGAGAGGCCACCGCGCCCTGAGCTCAGGAGCTGTGTTTAACTCCCTCTGATCCCCCACTACAACCTGGCCTCCCATTTCCTCTCCCCCACTTTTCCTCCTCAATTCTCTCCCTCTCTCTCGCTCTTTCAGGACACTCTCTCTTCCTCACCACCTCTCCCTTTCACTCTTCCTCTTCCCCCTCTCTCTCACACACCCCCAACATCGGTTTCTCCACATGCCTTCACACCTCCCTGTCCCCCTTCCCCTTGTCTCTCCTGACGACTCTGTCTCCCTCCCACAATTCTGTCTCGACCCAAATTTCCCTCCTACCACCTCCCACATCACATCCCCAACCCCCCACACGCAGCCGCGCCACCACGAACTCCCCAGACTCTGGTTCAGAGGGAGAGGGAAGAATCAGGGGACAGAGTGTGTCAGACAGAGAGGGGGAGGGCGGGATAGAGATGCAGGAAAAGAGAAACGATGGGAGGTGGGGAGGGAGAGAGACACCGAGGAAGGGGGATCGAGAATGAGAGAAGAAGGAGAGGGAGATAGAGTGAGAGGGAGAGAAAGAACGACAGGGGAGGAGACAATGAGAGAGGGGGCAAGAGACTGGAGCGAGAGGGGGGACCGAGAGAAGGGGAACAGAGAGCGCGGAGAGAGGGGGGAAGAGAGAGCAGATAGAGAGTGAGAGGGAAAAGAGAAGGTGGGAGAGAGAGGATAGGCGAGAGAGAGAGGATGGGAGAGAGGAGGGGAGATGGAGTAGGGGAGAGAGAGGAGGGAAGAGAGAGGAAGTGAGAGAATCGATAGGAGAGAGAGGGGGAGAGGAAGCAAGAGAGAGGAAGGGAGGACTGGGAGAGTAGAGGGAGGAGCGAGGAGGGGGAGAGAGGAGAAGGAGAGAGGAGAGGGAGAGTGGAGGGGAGAGGAGGGCGTGAGAGTGGGAAGGGAAAGGGTGTAGAGAGAGGGGTGTAGAAAGAGGGGGTTAGAGAGACGGTGAGGAGAGAGGGGGTAGAGAGAGGGGGTAGAGAGGGGAGAAGACAGAGGGCGAGAGAGAGAGACGTAGAGAGAGGGGCGGTGAGAGGGAGAGTGAGAGAGAGAGGGAAGGCCGAGAGAGGGGAGGGAGAGTGAGAGGGGAGGGAGAGTGAGAGGGGAGGGCGAGAGACAGGAGGGTGAGAGACGGGAGGGAGAGAGGGGAGGGCGAGAGAGAAGAGGGCGAGAGAGGGGAGGGCAAGAGAGGGAAGGGAGAGTTGGAGGAGAGGGAGAGTGAAGGGAGGGAGAATGAGAGGGGAGGGCGAGAGAGGGGGGAGAGAGAGAGACCGAAGCAAATGGGAAAGAGAGGAGCGAGACAGAGCGAGAGAGGAGAGAGAGGGGGTGATAGAGAGAGAGAGGGAGAGAGTGAGCGAGAGTGGGGCGAGACAGGGGTGAAAGAGAGAGAAAGAGAGAGAGAGGGAGAGAGGTGCACAAGAGAGGTGCAAGAGAGAATGAGAGAGCAAGAGTGAGATGAGAGCAAGGGTGGGAGAGAGTGAGATGTGTGTGGGAGAGAGGGTGAGGGGGAGAGGGAGAGACTGAGCTAGAGAGATCAAGAGAGTGGCGAGAGAGGTGCGACAGAAAGAGAAAGGGGAGAGACACGGGGAGAGAGAAGGATAGAAAGTGCTGGGGGATAAAGAGAGGGACAGAGAGAGCATAAGCGAGCGAGGGAGAGTGAGCGAGAGGCAGAGAAATGGGGAGGGCGAGAGAGAGGAGGGCAGAGCGAGATATGGGGGCAAGTGAGAGACAGAGGGATGAGAGAGAGGGGTGCGAGAGAGAAGGTGAGAGGGGAGGACTGAGAAAGAGAGACGGTGAGAGAGAGCAACACACAGACAGAGAGAGACATAGAGCAAGAATGAGAGAGAAGAGGTGAGAGATGGAGAGAGACAGACAGACAGAGCATCAGTGAGAGAGCGAGCGAGAGAGACAGTGAGATGAGAGAGAGAGGGAGGCAAGAAGGAGGGAGAGAGGGAGGGAAATAGAGAGAGAGCATGAGAGCGTGAGGGAGGGTGAGAGTTTGAGAAAGAGAGACCGAGAGAAAGAGTGAGAAAGACAGGGTGTGAGAGAGGTGGTGGGGGGGAGGGATAGCAAGAGATTGGGGGAGAGAAGGAGGCGAGTGAGAGACAGAGGGATGAGAGAGAGGGATAAGTTCACACGAGAGAGACAGAGGCAGCGAGACAGAGAGGGAGACCTGAGAGAGACAGAGAGACAGACAGTTTGAGAGAGATAGAGGGGGCAAGAGAGAGACAGAAGGATAAGGGGGGGGGCACAAGAGAGACAGAGGCAGCGAGAGAGGGAGGGAGAGCTAAGAGAACAAGAGAGACAGGGAGACAGAGAGATAGAGAGACAGAGAGACCGAGTGAGAGAGAGGGGCGATGGGGGCGTGAGAGAGGGGGATGGAGGGGGGAGAGAGAGGGGGAGATAGAGAGGGGGAGTGGGGCGAGAGAGAATGCGCAGAGAGAGGGGGGGAAAGAGAGGGGGAGAGAGAGGGGAGGAGAGAGAAGAGGAGAGAGGCGGAGAGAGAGAGGGGGCAGAGCGGGACAGAGAGGGGAGAGAGGGGGAGAGATAGAGGGGTTGTGAGAGAGGGTGTGTGAGAGAGTGAATGGGTGTTAGAGAGACGTGGTGTGTGTTAGAGAGAAGGGGCATGAGAGAATGGGTATGAGAAAGAGGGGTTGGAAAAGAGATAGAGAGAGAGACAGATTGGTGAGAGAGTGTGGGGTGAGATGGGAGTGAGAGAGAGAGTCTGTGAGAGAGAAGGGTTGAGGGATAAGGATGATAGAGGGGGGTGAGAGAGAGGGCGTGAAAAAGAGAGAGTGAGTGAAAAAGAGAGATCGTGGTGAGAGAGAGGGGGTTGGGGTGAGAGGGAAAGCGGAAAGGGGGTAAGAGAGAGTGGATTGAGAAGGAGAGGGTGTGAGAGAGAGTGGGTGATAGACGGGTGAATGGGAGGAGTGAGGGGTAGGATCAGAGAGAGAGCGAGGGGCAAGAGACAAAGGGTGTGAGAGAGGGAGAGGCGTGAGGGGGTGAGGGGTTGCGGGAGAGGGGATGTGAGAGGGGGAGAGAGCAGTTGAGAGAGAGGGGGTGAGAGAGTGAGGGGTGAGAGAGAGATGGGGTGAAGAGAGAAGGGGGTGGGAGAAGAGGGGGTGAGGGATGTGAGAGATGAGAGAGAGAGAGGGAGAGAGAGAGGGAGTGAGAAAGAGAGAGAGGGAATGAGAAAGAGAAAGTGAGAGGGTGGGCGAGATGGAGGGGGTGAGAGAGAGGAGCTCAGAAAGAGTGGGAGTAAGAGAGAGAGGGGTGATAGAGAGAGGGAGTGAGAGAAAGGGGATGTGGAGGGGTGAGAGAGATGGTGGATGAGAGAGAAGAGGGTGAGAGATTGAGGGTGTGAGAGAGTGAGGTTATAAGAGATAGGGGTTTGAGAGTGGGGTGGTGAGAAGGGTGGTGAGTGAGAGAGCGAGCGAGAGAGAGGGAGTGAGAGAGAGGGAGTGAGAGAGGGGGTAAAATAGAAAGGGGGTGAGAGAGAGAGGTATGTGAGAGAGAGGGGTTGAGAGAGAGAGAGGGGTGGCAGAGAGACGGGGTGAAGAGAGAAGGCATTGAGAGAGAGACGGGGTGAGGGGTGTGAGAGCTGAGAGGGTGAGAGAGAGGGAGTGAGAAAGAGAGAGAAGGGATGAGAAAGAGAAAGAGAGAGGGTGGGAGAGATGGAGGGGGTGAGAGAACGAGGGTGTGTGAGAGTAGTGTGAGAGAGGGGGATGCAAAAGAGATTGGGGTGGGAGAGAGAGAGGGCTGAGAGAGAGGGGGGTGGGAGAGAGGGGGGTGAGAGAAATAGGGGTGGGAGAGAGAGAGAATGAGAAGATGAGAAGGTGAGAAAGAGAGAGTGTGTGAGGGAGGGGAGAGATGAGAGAGAGAGCAGGGTGAGATAGAGAGTGTGCTGAGAGAGAAAAGAGGCTGAGAGAGAGTGGAGTGAGAGAGAAGGGGCTGAGAGAGAGGAGACTGACAGAGAAACTGGGCTGAGAGAGGGGCTCAGAGATAGTGGGGGTGAGAGAGGGGGTGAGGGAGAGAGGGGGTGAGAGAGAGAGGGGATGTGGGGGGTGAGAGTGAGAGACGTGGGTGAGAGAGAGGAGGGTGAGAGATTGAAGGTGTCAGAGAGTGAGGTTAAGAGAGAGAGGGGTTTGAGAGGGGGATGGTGAGGGGAGTGATGAGTGAGAGAGGGCGTGAAAGAGAGGGGGTGAGATAGTTAGGAAGTGAGAGAGCGAGGGAGTGAGAGAGAGGGTGAGAGAGAGGGGTGAGAGAAAGGGGTGAGAGTGTGTGGGGTGAGAGACAGAATGGGCTGAGAGAGTGGGGGCCGAGAGAGAGCGGGCTGAGAGTGGAGTGAGACAGAAAGAGTTCGTGTGAGAGAGAGAGAGGGGATGCGAGAGAGGGGTGAGAGAGAGGAGTTGAAAGAGGGAGAGAGGGGCTGAGAGAGAGGGGGTGAGAGAGAGAGAGGTGTGAGAGAGAGGGGGTGAGAGAGAGAGGGGTTAGAGAAACGATGGTGTGAAAGAGAGGGGGTGAGAGAGAGGGAGGTGAGAGAGAGGGGTGAGAGAGATTGGGTGGTGAGAGAGAGAGGGTGAGAGAGTGATAGAGGTTGAGAGAGGGGATGGTAAGAGAGAGAAGGGGGTGAAAGAGAGAGGGAGTGAGAGATTGAGGGGATGAGCGAGTGAGGGGGGTTGAGCGAGGGAGTGGTGAGTGGGGGATGAGAGAGAGGGGGCGTGAGAGAGAGAGGGAATGAGAGAGAGAGAGAGAGAGGGTGAGAGCGAGGGGTGTGAGAGAGGGGTAAGAGAGAGGGGTTGAGAGAGAGGGTGAGAGAGAGGGGTTGAGAGAAAGGGGTGTGAGAGATTGAGAGGATGAGCGACTGAGGGGGGTTGAGAGAGGGGGTGGTAAGAGGGGGTGAGAGAGAGAGAGAGCGTGAGAGAGAGGGAATGAGAGAGAGAGGGTGAGAGAGTGGGGTGAGAGAGAGAGGGGTTGAGAAAGAGAGGGTGATGAGAGAGGGAGTGTTTGTGAGAGAGGCGTTGAGAGCGCGAGGGGTGGGGCAGAGAGAGGGTCTGAGAGAGGTGTGAGAGAGAGGGGGTGAAAAGAGAGTGGGGTGGGAGAGAGAGAGGCGGGTGAGAGAGAGAGAGCTAGGTGAGAGAGGTTAGAGGGAGGTTGAAGTGAGAGACAGAGAAGGGATGGGAGAGAGTGAGGGTGAGAGAGGGGAAGTGAGAAGGAGATAGAGGGGATGAGAAAAAGACAGAGAGATGGTGGGAAGAGGGCGAGGGTGAGAGAGCGAGAGTGTGTGAAAGTGTGTGTGTGAGAGAGGGAGAGGATGTGAAAGAGATTGGCGTGGGAGAGAGAGAGGGTTTGACAGAGATAGAAGGGTGAGAGAGAGGTGGTGAGAGAGAGATGGGTGTGAGAGAGAGAGGGGATGATAAAGTAAGGGGCATTGAGAGCGGGGGTGGCAAGAGAGAGGGGAGTGAGAGAGAGAGTGAGTGAGAGAGTGGGTGAGAGAGAGAGGGTGAGAGACAGGGGGTTGCGAGAAAGGGGGGTGAGAGACTGAGTGTGTGAGAGAGTGAGGGGATGAGAGAGTGAGGGTTTTGAGAGGGGGATGAAAGAGATAGGGTGTGAGAGAGGGGTTGAGAGAGAGAGGGGGTTGGGAGAGAGAGGGGGTGAGAGAGAGAGGGTTCATAGAGAGAGGGTGCAAAGAGGGGAATGAGAGGTGAGAGAGAGGGTGAGAGAGGGAGTGAGAAAGAGAGGGGGGATGAGAAAGAGACAGAGAGATGGTGGGAGAGAGAGGGTGTGACAGAGAGAGAGGGATGAGAG
This sequence comes from Chiloscyllium plagiosum, assembly GCF_037043375.1. NCBI lineage: Eukaryota > Metazoa > Chordata > Chondrichthyes > Orectolobiformes > Hemiscylliidae > Chiloscyllium > Chiloscyllium plagiosum. The sequence continues at coordinate 58,773,810 of NW_028270184.1, read as the reverse complement.
AGAGGGGGAGTGAGAGAGTGAGGGGGTGAGAAGGTGCTGGGGGTTGAGAGAGGGGTTGTTGAGAGGGGAGTGAGAGAGAGGGTATGTGAGAGAGAGAGCGGGGTGCGAGAGAGAGGAAGTGAGAGAGAAGGAATGAGAGAGAGAGGGTGAGAAAGAGAGGGGTGAGAGAGGGGTGAGAGAGCAGGGTTGAGAGAGAAGGTGATGAGAGAGGGAGAGGGTGTGAGAGAAGGGTTGAGAGAGAGAGTGGGTGAGAGAGAGAGCTAGGTGAGAAGGAGGTGAGAGGCAGAGAAGGTGTGAGAGAGAGTGGGGGTGAGAGAGGAGAGAGGGTGAGAGGGGGGAGTGAGAAGGAGAGAGCGGATAAGAAAGAGACACAGACATGGTGGAAGAGAGGGAGAGGGTGAGAGAGCGAGGGTGTGTGAGAATGTGAGAGAGAGGGGGGATGAGAAAGAGATTTGATTGGGAGAAAGAGAGGGTGTGACAAAGAGAGGAGATGAGAGAGTGAGGGGTGTTGAGACAGAGGGTGGTAAGAGAGAGAAGGGGTGAGATAGAGAGGGGTTGAGAGAAAGGGGTTGGAGAGATTGAGGGGATGAGCGAGTGAGGGGGGTTGAGAGAGGGGGTGGTGAGAGGGGGTGAGAGAGAGAGAGGGCGTGTGAGAGAGAGGGAATGAGAGAGAGAGGGTGAGAAAGAGGGGTGAGAGAGAGAGGGGTTGAGAAAGAGAGGGTGATGAGAGAGGGAGTGTTTGTGAGAGAGGGGTTGAGAGCGCGAGGGGTGGGGCAGAGTGAAGGTGAGAGAGAGGTGTGAGAGAGAATGGGTGAAAAGAGAGGGGTGGGAGAGAGAGAGGCGGGTGAGAGAGAGAGAGCTAGGTGAGAGAGGTTAGAGGGAGGTTGAAGTGAGAGACAGAGAAGGGGTGGGAGAGAGTGGGGGTGAGAGATGAGAGAGAGGGTGAGAGAGGGGAAGAGAGAAGGAGATAGAGGGGATGAGAAAAAGACAGAGAGATGGTGGGAAGAGGGCGAGGGTGAGAGAACGAGAGTGTGTGAAAGTGTGTGTGTGAGAGAGGGAGGGGATGTGAAAGAGATTGGCGTGGGAGAGAGAGAGGGTTTGACAGAGATAGAAGGGTGAGAGAGAGGTGGTGAGAGAGAGATGGGTGTGAGAGAGAGAGGGGATGATAAAGTAAGGGGCATTGAGAGCGGGGGTGGCAAGAGAGAGGGGAGTGAGAGAGAGAGTGAGTGAGAGAGTGGGTGAGAGAGAGAGGGTGAGAGACAGGGGGTTGCGAGAAAGGGGGGTGAGAGACTGAGTGTGTGAGAGAGTGAGGGGATGAGAGAGTGAGGGTTTTGAGAGGGGGATGAAAGAGATAGGGTGTGAGAGAGGGGTTGAGAGAGAGAGGGGGTTGGGAGAGAGAGGGGGTGAGAGAGAGAGGGTTCATAGAGAGAGGGTGCAAAGAGGGGAATGAGAGGTGAGAGAGAGGGTGAGAGAGGGAGTGAGAAAGAGAGGGGGGATGAGAAAGAGACAGAGAGATGGTGGGAGAGAGAGGGTGTGACAGAGAGAGAGGGATGAGAGAGAGGGGGAGTGAGAGAGTGAGGGGGTGAGAAGGTGCTGGGGGTTGAGAGAGGGGTTGTTGAGAGGGGAGTGAGAGAGAGGGTATGTGAGAGAGAGAGCGGGGTGCGAGAGAGAGGAAGTGAGAGAGAAGGAATGAGAGAGAGAGGGTGAGAAAGAGAGGGGTGAGAGAGGGGTGAGAGAGCAGGGTTGAGAGAGAAGGTGATGAGAGAGGGAGAGGGTGTGAGAGAAGGGTTGAGAGAGAGAGTGGGTGAGAGAGAGAGCTAGGTGAGAAGGAGGTGAGAGGCAGAGAAGGTGTGAGAGAGAGTGGGGGTGAGAGAGGAGAGAGGGTGAGAGGGGGGAGTGAGAAGGAGAGAGCGGATAAGAAAGAGACACAGACATGGTGGAAGAGAGGGAGAGGGTGAGAGAGCGAGGGTGTGTGAGAATGTGAGAGAGAGGGGGGATGAGAAAGAGATTTGATTGGGAGAAAGAGAGGGTGTGACAAAGAGAGGAGATGAGAGAGTGAGGGGTGTTGAGACAGAGGGTGGTAAGAGAGAGAAGGGGTGAGATAGAGAGGGGTTGAGAGAAAGGGGTTGGAGAGATTGAGGGGATGAGCGAGTGAGGGGGGTTGAGAGAGGGGGTGGTGAGAGGGGGTGAGAGAGAGAGAGGGCGTGTGAGAGAGAGGGAATGAGAGAGAGAGGGTGAGAAAGAGGGGTGAGAGAGAGAGGGGTTGAGAAAGAGAGGGTGATGAGAGAGGGAGTGTTTGTGAGAGAGGGGTTGAGAGCGCGAGGGGTGGGGCAGAGTGAAGGTGAGAGAGAGGTGTGAGAGAGAATGGGTGAAAAGAGAGGGGTGGGAGAGAGAGAGGCGGGTGAGAGAGAGAGAGCTAGGTGAGAGAGGTTAGAGGGAGGTTGAAGTGAGAGACAGAGAAGGGGTGGGAGAGAGTGGGGGTGAGAGATGAGAGAGAGGGTGAGAGAGGGGAAGAGAGAAGGAGATAGAGGGGATGAGAAAAAGACAGAGAGATGGTGGGAAGAGGGCGAGGGTGAGAGAACGAGAGTGTGTGAAAGTGTGTGTGTGAGAGAGGGAGGGGATGTGAAAGAGATTGGCGTGGGAGAGAGAGAGGGTGTGACAGAGATATAAGGGTGAGAGAGAGGTGGTGAGAGAGAGATGGGTGTGAGAGAGAGAGGGGATGATAGAGTAAGGGGCATTGAGAGCGGGGGTGGCAAGAGAGAGGGGAGTGAGAAAGAGAGAGTGAGTGAGAGAGTGGGTGAGAGAGAGAGGGTGAGAGACAGGGGGTTGCGAGAAAGGGGGGTGAGAGACTGAGTGTGTGAGAGAGTGAGGGGATGAGAAAGTGAGGGTTTTGAGAGGGGGATGAAAGAGATATGGTTTGAGAGAGGGGTTGAGAGAGAGAGAGGGTTGGGAGAGAGAGGGGGTGAGAGAGAGAGGGTTGATAGAGAGAGGGTGCAAAGAGGGGGATGAGAGGTGAGAGAGAGGGTGAGAGAGGGAGTGAGAAAGAGAGGGGGGATGAGAAAGAGACAGAGAGATGGTGGGAGAGAGAGGGTGTGACAGAGAGAGAGGGATGAGAGAGGGGGGGAGTGAGAGAGTGAGGGGATGAGAGGTGCTGGGGGTTGAGCGAGGGGTTGGTGAGAGGTGAGTGAGAGAGAGGGTATGTGAGAGAGAGAGCGGGGTGCGAGAGAGAGGAAGTGAGAGAGAAGGAATGAGAGAGAGGGTGAGAAAGAGAGGGGTGAGAGAGGGGTGAGAGAGCAGGGTTGAGAGAGGGAGGGTGATGAGAGAGGGAGAGGGTGTGAGAGAAGGGTTGATTGAGAGAGGGGTGGGAGAGAGAGGGGGTGAGAGAGAGAGGGGTGTGAGAGAGAGAGATGAAGAGAGAGAGTGGGGTGGGAGAGAGAGGTGGGTGAGAGAGAGCTGGGTGAGAAGGAGGTGAGAGGGAGGTGGGAGTGAGAGACAGAGAAGGTGTGGGAGAGAGTGGGGGTGAGAGATGAGAGAGGGTGAGGGGGGAGTGAGAAGGAGAGAGCGGATAAGAAAGAGACACAGACATGGTGGGAGAGAGGGAGAGGGTGGGAGAGAGGGGGGATGAGAAAAAGATTGGATTGGGAGAAAGAGAGGGTGTGACAAAGAGAGGGGATGAGAGAGTGAGGGGTGTTGAGAGAGAGATGGTGAGAGAGATTGGGGTGAGAGACAGGAGGGTGTGAGATTGAGGGTGTGAGAGAGTGAGGTTATGAGAGAGACGGGTTTGAGAGGTGGGTGGTGAGTGAAAGAGGGAGTGAGCGAGTGAAGGAGTGAGAGAGAGGGTGAGAGAGAGGGGTGAGAGAGAGGGGTGAGAGATAAATAGGGGTGGGGGTGGAAGAGAGAATGGGAGTATAAGAGGGTGAGAAAGAGAGAGTGTGAGGGAGGGGAGAGATGAGAGAACAGGGGCTGCTTGAGAGGGGGCTGAGAGAGAAACGGGACTGAGAGAGAGAGGCTCAGAGAGTGTGGGTGTGAGAGGGGGGTTTAGAGAGAGAGGTGGTGAGAGAGAGAGGGGGATGTGAGAGAGAGGGGTGAGTGAGAGAGTGGGGAAATAGACAGAAGGGGCTGAGAGCGGGGGCTGAGAGAGCGCGGGTTGAGAGAAAGGGGGTGAGAGAGAGAGTGTGTGTGAGAGAGAAGGGATGAGAGAGAGGGGTGTGAGAGAACCGTTGAAAGAGGGAGAGAGGGGCTGAGAGAGGGGGTGAGAGGGAGTGGTGTGTGAGAGAGAGAGGTTTTGTGAGAGAGAGGGGTGAGAGAGGGTGGTGTGAAAGTGAGGGGATGAGAGAGAGGGGCAGAGAGAGTGGGTGTGAGAGGGAAGGGTTGAGAGAGAGGGGGTGAGAAAGAGGCGTTAAAAGAGGGTGAGAGGGGCAGAGAGTGTGGGTTGAGAGAGAGAGGGTGAGAGAGAGGGGTTGAGAGAGAGGGGGGGTGTGAAAGAGAGGGGCTGAGAGAGTGTGTGTGCGAGTGAGGGGGTGAAAGGGAGAAAAGGGATGAGATAGAGTCCGTGAGAGAGGGGTGGTGAGAGAGAGAGGGAGTGAGAGAGAAGGGGCGAGACAGAGTGTGGGGAGAGAACGGGGAGAGAGAGTGGGGAGAGAGGAGTGAGAGAGGGGAGAGAGAGTGGTGAGAGACAGTGTGTGGTGAGGGGGTGAGAGAGAGGGGATGAGAGAGGGGGAAGAGAGAGGGGGAGAGAGAGAGGGGGAGAGAAACGGTGTGGAGAGAAGGGGAGAGAGGGGGTAGAGAGTGGGGAAAAGAGATTTAGAAGGGAGAAAGAGTTAGAGTAGTGATACAGAGAGGGGTAAGAGAGAGGAGAGGTGAGAGAGTTAGGGTGAGAGAGAAATAGGGGTGCGGGAGAGAGAGAGTGTGAGGGAGGGGAGAGATGAGAGAGAGCAGGGTGAGATCGAGAGGGTACTGAGAGAGAATGGGGGCTGAGAAAGGGGGGGATGAGAGAGAAAGGGGATTGAGAGAGAGGGGGCAGAGAGAGAAACGGGGCTGAGAGAGAGGGGCTCAGAGAGAGTGGGAGTGAGAGGGGGTGAGGGAGAGAGGGATGTGTGAGAGGGGTGTGAGAGAGAGACGGTGGGTGAGAGAGAGGGGTGAGAGAGAGGGGGAGAGAGAGATTGGGGTGAGAGACAGAAGGGGCTGAGAGAGAGGGGTCTGAGAGAGAAACAGGGCTGAGAGAGAGGGGTTCACAGAGAGTGGGTTGTGAGAGAGAGAGGGGTGAGGGAGAGGCAGAGAGAAAGAGAGAGAGGGGATGAGAAAGAGAAATAGAGAGGGTGGGAGAGATGGAGGGGGTGAGAGAGCGAGGGTGTGTGAGAGTAGTGTGAGAGGGAGGGGGATGTGAAAGAGATTGGGGTGGGAGAGAGAGAGGGCTGAGAGAGAGAGAGGGTGGGAGAGAGAGGGGGTGAGAGAGAGTCGTGAAAAGAGAGTGAGAGGGGATGAGAGTGTGGGGGTAGAGAGAAAGGTTGAGAGAGAGGGGTTGAGAGAGAGGGACGGTGTGAGAGAGGGGCTGAGAGAGAGTGTGTGAGAGAGAGTGGAGGTGATAGAGAGGGGGTGTGTGAGTGAGGGGGTGAAAGGGAGAGAAGGGATGAGACAGAGTGTGTGAGAGAGAGGTGGTGAGAGAGAAGGGGCGAGACAGAGTGCATGGAGAGAGCTGGGTGAGAAAGTGGGGAGAGAGGAGTGAGAGAGGGGAGAGAGAGGGGGAAAGAGAGAGGGGGTGAGAGGCGGTGGAGAGAGAGGGGGAGAGAAACGGTGGAGATAGAAGGGGTGAGAGGGGTTAGAGAGTGGGGGAAAGAGATTTAGAGGTTTGAAAGAGAGAGGGGTGAGAGCGAGGGGATGTGAGAGTGAGGGGTGAGAGAGACGGAGGTGAGTGAGAAGGGTGGGAGGGGGAGACAGTGGTGGAGATAGGGGAGACAGAGAGTTGGGGAGAGGGGTATGAGAGAGGAGGTTAGAAAGAGAGTGGGGTGAGAGAGAGGCGGAGAGAGAGAGAGGGTTGAGAGAGAGAGGGGTGAGAGAGAACAAGGGAGTGAGAGAGGGGGAGAGAGAGAGTGGGCGAGAAAGATGGGTTGAGAGAGAGGGGTGAGAGAGAAAGGGTGAGAGAGAGAGGGTGAGAGAGAAAGAGAGGGGTGAGCGTGAGAGAGAGGGGTGACAGAGAAAGGGGTGCGAGACAGAGTTATGAGAGAGGAGGTGAGGGTGGGAGCGCAGTGAGAGAGAGGGGTTTTGAGACAGCTTGGGGATGTGAGATAGGGAGAGAGAGTGAGGGGGTATGTGAGAGAGCGAGAGAGTGTGATAGAGTGATGGAGGGTGCGAAAGAGAGAGGAGAGAGGAGAGAGACATAGTGGGATGAGAAAGGGAGTGAGGGAGAAAGGGGACTGAGAGACAGGGGTTGAGAGAGAGGGGCTGAGAGAGAGAGGGGTGACAGAGAGGGGGTGTGAGAGAGAGAGGTGTGAGAGAGAGGGGGTGAAAGAGAGGGGAGGTGAGAGAGGAGGGGTGAGAGAGGGAAGAAGTGAGAGAGGAAGTGGGTGAGAGAGGGAGGGGGTTGAGAGAGAGGGGATATGAGAGAGAAGGGATGAGAGAGAAAGGGTGAGAGAGGGATGAGAGCGAGGGAGATGTGTGAGAGAGGGGAGTAAGAGAGAGAGAGGGTGAGAGAGAGGGGCGAGAGACAGATGGATTGAGAAAGAGAGGGGGCAGGAGAGAGGGGAGGTGAGAGAGGAAGAAGATAAGAGAGAGAGGGGTGAGAGACAGAGGGGCAAGAGAGAGGATGCGAGAGAGAGGGATGGTGAGAGAGGGGAGAGATGAGAGACTGAGAGCGGGCTGAGAGAGAAAGAGGTGAGAGCAAGAGAGAGGTGTCTGTGTGAGAGAGGGTAAGAGAAACAAAGGGTGATAGAGGGGGATGAGAGAGAGAGGAGGGTGAGAGCGAGAGAGAGGTGATTGAGAGAGGGGGAAAGAGTGAGAGGGGTGAGCAGAGAGGGGCGAGAGAGAGAGGGGGAAAGAGAAAGAGGGTGCAGGAGAGAGGGGAGGTGAGAGAGGAGGGTTGAGAGATAGAGGAGGTGAGACAGGAAGAGGGCGGGAGAGAGGGGGAGAGGGGTGAGGGGTGAGAGAGGGGTGTGAGAGAGAGAGGGTAGAGAGAGAGGGTGAGAGAGAGGTGTGAGAGTGAGAGGATGTGCGAGAGAGCTTTCATAGAGAGAGAGAGGAGTGAGGGAAAGAGGGGATGAGAGAAAGAGCGGGACGGAGAGAGAGGGGGTGAGAGAGGCTTTGAGAGAGAAGGGGTGAGAGAGAGAGGGTGAGAGAGAGAGCTTCGAGAGAGTGGTGACAGTGATAGAAGGGTGTGAGAGAGAAGTGTGTGTGAGAGAGGGGAGAGATGAGAGAGTGGGGTAAGGGGTCGTGAGAGAGAAAGGGGGCTGAGAGAGAGGGGTGACAAGAAGGGTATGTGTGTGTGAGAGAGGGTGAGTGAGAGAGGGGGTGTGAGAGAGAGATGTAAGAGAGAAAGAGGGTGATCGAGAGAGGGGGTGTGAGAGAGAGAGAGAGAGGTGAGAGAGAGGAGGTGAGAGAGACGGGGTAAGAGAGAGGGTGAGAGAGAGGTGTGCGAGAGAGAGGGGTAAGAGAAAGAGGGGGTGAGACAGAGAGCGTTGCGAGAGAGAGGAACAGTGAGAGAGATCAGGGTGGGACAGACTGAGGAGAGAGAGAGGCTGAGAAAGAGAGGGTTAGAGAGAACTGGTGAGAGAGAGGTGGTGAGAGAGAGAGGTTGAGAGAGAGGTGTGAGAGAGAGGGGTGAGGGAGAGCGCGGGTGAGAAAGATAAAGGGGGTGAGAGAGACAGGCTGAGAGAGAGACAGAGTGAGAGAGGGGGTGAGAGAGAGAGGGTGTGAGAGAGAGGGATGAGACAGAGAATTGAGGGATGAGAATGAGATGGTTGAGGGAGAGGGGGGGTGTGAGAGTGAGCGGGTTGGAAGAGAGAGCGGGTGAGAAAGAGACAGTGGTGAGACAGAGACTGGCTGAGAGAAAGAGAGGGTGAGAGAGAGCGGGTGAGACAGAGAGGGTGCGAGAGAGGGTGAGGCAAGAGAGAGAGATAGAGGTGAGAGGGAGGGTGAGAGAGAGTGGGTGATATGAGAGACAGGGTTGAAAGAAAGAGCGGGTGTGAAAGAGAGGAGGTGAGATAGAGAGGGGTTGAGTGAGAGGGTGTGAGAGAGAGGGGTGCGAGAGGGTGGTGTGAGACTGTGGGGGTGAGAGAGAGGGTGAGAGAGAGGGGATGAAAGAGAGAGGATGAGAGATGGAGCAGAGTAAGAGAGAGAGAGGATGGTGAGAGACAGAGGAGTGAGAGAGGGAGGGGTGAGAGAGAGAAAGGTTTGGGGGACGGGGAGAAAGGGTGAGAGAGTTAGAGTGGTGAGAGAGGAATAGGAGAATGAGAGAGAGGGATGAGAGAGAGGTGTGTGAGAGAGAGATAGAGAAGGGGTGAGAGAGAGGGGGAGAGGGTTTGTGAGAGAGGGGGTGGGAGAGGAGGGTGAGAGAGTGGGGGTGAGCGAGGGAGGGGTGAGAGAGGTGAGAGTGTGGGAGTGATGGGCTGTGAGAGAGGGGCGTGAGGGGGTTGAGGGGGGTGAGAGAGGGAGTGTGAGGGGTGATGTGAGAGATGGGGTCTGTGAGAGAGGTCTTTGGGGGTGAGAGAGGGGGTTGAGAGAGAGGAGGTGTGAGGGGGGTGTGAGAGAGAAAGAGAGTGAGAGAGGGGATGACAGACGGAGCGGGGTGTGAGCGATAGGAAGTGAGGGGGAGAGAGAGAGACAGTATGAAGGAGAAAGGAGGATGACAGAGAGAGGGAGAGAGAGAGGGTGAAAGAGAAAGGGATTGTGGGAGAGAGCGAGCGTGAGAAGGCGAGGTGTTGAGAGAGAGAGGGCGTGAGAGTGGGGAGAGACGAGAGAGCAGGGTGAGATCGAGAGGGGGCTGAGAGAGAAAGCGGGCTGAGGGAGAGGGGGTGTGAGAGAAAGGGGGTTGAGAGAGATAGAGGTTGAGAGAGACAGGGATGTGAGAGAGGGGCGTGAGAGAGAGACGGGGCTAAGAGAGAAAGAGAGAGAGGTGAGAGAGAGGGGTTGAGTGAGAGAGGGCTGAGAGAGTGAGAGGGGGTGAGTGAGAGAGGGGTGAGAGATATACGGGGAAAGAGAGAGGGGAAAGAGAGAATGGAGAGGGGGAGACTGAGGTGGAGAGAGAGGATGGCAAAGGGGAGAGAGGGGGAGAGAGAAGGGGTGAGAGAGCAAGGGTAAGAGAGGGTGTTGAGAGAGGGCGGAGAGAGAGGGGGAGTGGAGAGAGGGCATAGAGGTGTCACAGAGAGGGGGTGCGTCATTTAGAGGTCAGAGAGAGAAGGGGAATGAGAGAGAAGAGGGGAGAGAGGAGGAATGAGAGAGGGAGGTGGTGAGAGTGGGATGTGGTGAGAGAAGGATGTGGTGAGAGAGGGATGTGATGAGAGAGGGAAGTGGTGAGAACAGAGGGGTGAGAGCGAGGGGGTGATGGGGTAGAGTGGATAGAGAGGTGGGAAGAGGGGGGTGAGAAAGAGATGAATTAGAGAGATGGAGAGAGGGGTGGGGATTGAGAGAGAGTGGGGTGAGAGAGTGTGGGGGTGAGAGAGGGATGGCGACTGTGGGGTTGAGAGAGAGAGATGAGAGAGAGCAGGGTGAGACAGATAGGGGATGAGAGCGATAGCGAGGGGAGAGGGTTAGAGCGAGAGAGGGGAGAGAGCGGGATGAGAGAGAGCGGGGTGACAGAGAGAGGGGATGAGAGAGCGGGGCGAGAGAGAGAGGGTGAGAGAGGGAGGGGAGAGAAAGCGGGATGACAGAGAAAGCGGGATGAGAGAGAGCGGGGTGAGAGGGAGATGAGGGTGAGAGAGAAAGGGGGCTGACAGAGAGGGGATGGGAGAGAGAGGGGGGTGAGAGAGAGACGGTGAGAGAGAGAAGGGTGAGAGAGAGAGGCAGTGAGAGAGAGAGGGTATCAGAGACAGGGGTGGTGAGAGACGGGGTGAGAGAGAGGGGGAGAAAGGGGGAAGATAGGTGACAGATAGGGGGAGAGAGGGGTGAGAGAGAAGAGCGTTAAAAGAGGGAGACGGGTGAGAGAGAAGGGTGAGAGAGAGAGAGAGGAATGAGAGAGAGGGTGGACAGAGGTGGAGAGAGGAGGGTAGAGAGAGGGAGGAGAGAGTGGGGAAAGATAGAGAGAGAGGGTGAGAGACATGGACAGAGGGGTGCGGAGAGTGAGAGAGAGAGGGGTGAGAGAGTGGTGAGAGAGAGTGGGGGTGGGAGAAAGAGGGGAGAGAGAGAGGGTGGTAAGAGAGAGAGGGGTGCTGAGAGAGAGTGGGTGTGAGAGCACGTGTGAGACAGAGAGGGGAGTGAGAGAGAGGAATGAGAAAGGGGGTGAGAGATGGGGTGAGAGTGAGAGGGGGAGAGAGACGGGAGAGAGAGGGGATGACAAGTAGAGTGGGATGAGATAGAGATGGGGTGAGAGAAAGCGGCTGAGAGATAAAGGGGTAAGAGAGAGAGGGTTGGAGAGAGAGGTGTGTGAGAGAGAGGGGGTCTGAGAGAAGGGATGAGAGAGATTGGGTGCGAGAGAGGTGTCAGAGAGTGTGTGGGTGAGAGAGAATGGGGCTGAGAGAGACGGGTAAGAGGGGGGGGGTGAGAGAGAGAGGGGTGTGTGAGAGAGAGGGGTGTGAGAGAGCGAGAGAGGGGTGAGATTGAGGGGATCTGAGAGAAGGGATGAGAGAGTTCGGGTGAGAGAGAGGTATCAGAGAGTGTGTGGGTGAGAGAGAATGGGGCTGAGAGAGACAGGTAAGAGGGAGAGGGCTGAGAGAGAGAGAGAGAGAGCCTGAGAGAGGGGATGAGAGAATGGGTGAGAGAGAGAGGTGTCAGAGAAAGAGAGGGCCTGAGAGAGAGGGGGGGTGAGAGAGATGGAAAGAGGTGTGCGGGGGGTTAGAGAGAGGGTGTGGGAAAGTTAGAGAGGGGGCGAGAGAGAGAGAGGGGGTGAGACAGACGGGGTGAGAGCGTGGGGTGTGTGAGAGGGGGATGAGTGGGGGGTTTGAGAGACAGGGGGTCAGAGTGGGGTTGAGAGTGAGAGGGGGTGAGAGAGTTGTGTGTGAGAGAGGGGTGAGAGCGAGGGTGTGTTAGAGGGAGGGGTGAGAGAGAGGGCTGAAAGAGAGAGAGGCTGAGAGAGGGTTAGAGAGGGGTGAGAGAGAAAGAGGGATGAGAGAGTGTGGGAGAGAATGGGAGAGAGGGGGAGAGAGGGGGAGAGAGGGAGGATTGAGGAGGAGTGGGGGAGATAGAGAGAGAGGGTGAGAGAGATGGAGAGAGAGGGGTGCGGGGGGTGCGTGAGTGGGGAGTGAGAGAGAGGGGCTGTGAGAGAGAAAAGGGGTGAGACAGAGAGAGGTGGTGAGAGAGCGAGGAGTGAGAGAGAGGGGTGTGTGAGAGAGAGGGAAGTGAGAGCGAGAGGGGGTGAGAGAGAGGCGTGAGTGAGAGAGAGGGGTGAGGGAGAGAGACGCGTGCGAGAGACGGGGGAGAGAGAGAGACAGGCTGAGAGAGAGGGTGAGAGAGCGGATGGGAGAGAAGGGATGAGACAGAGGGGGTGAGAGAGAGGGGTAAGGGAGAGAGAGGGTGAGAGAGAAAATGGGATGAGAGAGAGTGGGGGAGAGTGGGGAAAATGGGGGAGAGAGGGGGAGTTAGAGAGAGGGGTGAGAGAGATGGGGAGAGGGGTGCGGGAGAGTGAGAGGGGGGAGTTGAGAGAGTGGGGTGTGAGAGAGAGGGTGAGAGGGAGGGGTGTGTGTGAGAGAGCGGTGTGAGACAGAGCTGGTGAGAGAGGGTGTGGTGAGGGGGGGTGAGAGAGGGTGGTGAGAATCAGAGAGTGTTTAGAGAGAAGGCATTGAGTGAGGGCGGTGAGAGTGAGGGGGATGAGAGAGGGGGTTGTGAGAGAGTTGGGGTGAGAGAGAGGGTGTGGGGGAGAGAGAGAGACAGTGTGAGGGAGAAAGGAGGATGAGAGAGAGAGGGAGAGAGAGAGGGTGAAAGAGAAAGGGATTGTGGAGAAAGGGGAGAGATGAGAGAGTAGGGTGAGATCGAGAGGGGGCTGAGAGTGAAAGCGGGCTGAGGGAGAGGGGTGTGAGAGAAAGGGGGTTGAGAGAGATAGAGGTTGAGAGAGACAGGGATGTGAGAGAGGGGCGTGAGAGAAAGAGAGGGGATTGAGAGAGAGAGGGCTGAATGAGTGAGAGGGGGTGAGTGAGAGAGGGGGTGAGTGAGAGAGGGGTGAGAGATATACGGGGAAAGAGAGAGGGGGAAAGAGAGGGGGAGAGGGGGAGACTGAGGGGGAGAAAGAGGATGGGAAAGGGGAGAGAGGTGGAGAGAGAATGGGGTGAGAGAGCAGGGGTAAAAGAGGGTGTTGAGAGAGGGTGAGAGAGAGAGGGGGAGTGGGGAGAGGGCAGAGAGGTGTCAGAGAGAGGGGGTGCGTGATTTAGAGGTCAGAGAGAGAAGGGGAACGAGAGAGGGGAGGTGAGAGAGGAGGAGTGAGAGAGGGAGGTGGTGAGAGTGGGATGTGGTGAGAGAGGGATGTGGTGAGAGAGGGATGTGATGAGAGAGGGAAGTTGTGAGAACAGAGGGGTGAGAGCGAGGGGGTGATGGGGTAGAGTGGGGGAGAGGTGGGAAGAGGGAGGGTGAGAAAGAGATGAATGAGAGAGATGGAGAGGGGGTGGGGGTTGAGAGAGAGTGGGGTGAGAGAGAATGGGGGTGAGAGAGAGAGGGGTGAGAGAGAGGGTGGTGAGAGAGAGTGGGGATGGGAGAGAGAGAGGGGTGAGAGAGAGGGTGGTGAGAGAGAGAAGGGTGTTGAGAGAGAGTGGGTGTGAGAGCGCGTGTAAGACAGAGAGGGGAGTGAGAGAGGGGAATGAGAAAGTGGGTGAGAGATGGGGTGAGAGTGAGAGGGGGAGAGAGACGGGAGAGAGAGGGGATGACAGGTAGAGTGGGATGAGAGAGAGAGATGTGGTGAGAGAAAGCGGCTGAGAGATAATGGGGTAAGAGAGAGAGGGTTGGAGAGAGGTGTATGAGAGAGAGAGGGGTGTGAGAGAGCGAGAGAGGGGTGAGAGAGAGAGGGTCTGAGAGAAGGGATGAGAGAGAATGGGTGAGAGAGAGTTGTCAGAGAGTGTGTGGGTGAGAGAGAATGGGGCTGAGAGAGACGGGTAAGAGAGAGGGGGGTGAGAGAGAAAGGGTGTAAGATAGAGAGGGGGTAAGAGGTAGAGGGGTGAGAGAGAGAGCCTGAGAGAGGGGAAGAGAGAATGGGTGAGAGAGAGGTGTCAGAGAGAGAGGGTGGCGATAGAGAAAGGGGCTGAGAGAAAGAGAGGGCCTGAGAGAGGGCTGAGAGAGAGGGGGTGAGAGAGATGGAGAGAGGGGTGCGGGGGGTGAGAGAGAGGGTGTGGGAAAGTTAGAGAGGGGGCGAGAGAGAGAGGGGGTGAGACAGACGGGGTGAGAGAGTGGGGTGTGTGAGAGAGCGGGTGTGAGAGAGAGGGTGAGAGGGAGGGGTGTGTGAGGGGAAGAGAGGGGGTGTATGAGAGAGGGGTGTGTGAGAGAAAGGTGTGAGACAGAGCGGGTGAGTGAGGGTGTGGTGAGGGGTGTGTGAGAGAGGGTGGTGAGAGTCAGAGAGTGTTTAGAGAGAAGGCATTGAGTGAGGGCGGTGAGAGTGAGGGGGTGTGAGAGAGGGGGTTGTGAGAGAGTTGGTGTGAGAGAGGGTGTGGGGGGTTATGAGACAGGGGCTGTGAGAGAGGCAGGCTGAAAGAGAGCGAGAGGGTGAGAGAAGGGGTGAGAGGGAGGGGATGAGGCAGAGAGGGTGAGAGAGAGGGATAAGAGAGAGGGGTGAGAGAGAGAGAGATGAGAGAACGTGGAGGAGAGAGGGAGAGAGAGAAGGGATAAGAGACAGAGCGGAGTGAAAGAGAGAGGGGGTGAGAGAGGGAGTGGGAGAGAGATGGGGTTAGAGACAGAGGAGTGAGAGAGACAGTGGGTCAGAGAGAAAGGGGGTGAGAGCGAAAAGGCGTGAGAGAGAGGGGGGCAGAGAGAGAGGGGATGAAAGATAGAGCGGGGTGAGAGAGAGGGGCTGAGAGAGAAAGGAGGTGGGAGAGACAGAGTGAGAAGGTGAGAGGGTGAGAAAGAGAGGGTATGAGAGAAGAGAGTGATGAGACAGAGCAGGGTGAGATCGAGAGGGGCTGAGAGAGAAAGGGGGCTGAGAGAGAAGTGATGAGAGAGAAAGTGGGCTTAGAGAGAGAGGGGCTGAGAGAGAGGGGGTGAGAGAGAGGGGTGAGAGAGTGAGGGTGTGTGTGAGAGAGAGGGTGCTGAGAAAGACGGGAATAAGAGAGATGGGGCTGAGAGGGAGATAGAGAAGGGGTCAGAGAGAGAGAGGGTGAGAGAGAAGGGGAAATAGAGAGGGGAGATGGGGAGAGTTGGGGGACAGAGAGAATGGGGAGGGGAGAGAGGGGGAGAGAGAGAGTTAGAGGGGTGAGAGTGTTAGAGGGGTGAGAGAGGGGGGGTGAGACAGGGGGATATGAGAGAGTGGGGAAGTGAGGGGGGCATGAGGGAGGGTGGTGTGAGAGGGTGTGAGGGAGTTGGATGTGTGTGGGAGAGAGAGGGTGGGTGAGAGAGGTGGAGTGAGAGAGAGGTGGCTGAGAGAGAGGGGGCAGAGAGAGAAAGGGGGCTGTGAGAGAGAGGGTGAGTGAGAGGGGAGAGAGAGTGGGATGAGAGAGAGGGGTGTGAGAGAGAAAGGGGTGTGAGACAGAAGATCGGAGAGAGGGGGAGAGAGAGAGGGTGAGACAGAGGGGTGTAGAGGGGGGAGAAACAGGGTGGAGAGAGGGGTGAGAGAGAGTGAGAGAGGGAGAGGGGGAGAGGGGGAGAAAAAGGGAGAGAAGGTGAGGTGGGGAGAGAGGGGCAGAGTGGGAGGAGGGGGGCGAGAGAGTGTGGTAAGAGAGACAGAGAGAGGGGTGGGGAGTGAGAGAGAGGGGGCTGTGAGAGGGAGAGAGAGAGTGCGGGGTTGAGAGAGAGAGGGGATGAGGGACAGCAGGGCGAGAGAGAGGGTGAGAAAGGGGGTGTGAGGTAGAGAGAAGGTGAGAGGGAGAGAGGGTTAGAGAGAGAATGGGGGTGAGAGAGAGCGGGTGTGTGAGAGAGAGAGGGTTGAGAAAGACAGTGGTGAGAGAGAGGTGAGGGAGAGAGAGGATGTGAGAGGGAAATGGGGTGATAGAGAGAGGAGGAGGGAGAGAGAGTGCTGGGTTTGAGAGAGAGAGGGATGAGGGACAGCAGGGCGAGCGAAAGAGGGTGAGAAAGAGGGGTGAGGTAGAGAGAGAGGGTGTGAGAGGGAGGGGTGAGACAGAAAGGGGGTGACAGAGAGAGGGGGGAGAGGGAGTGGATGAGAGATAGAACGGGTGAGAGAGAGGCGTGAGGGAGAGAGGGGTGAAAGAGAGAGAGGGGTGAGAGAGAGAGGAGGGCTGACATAAAGAGAGGGCCTGAGTGATAGGGGGTGAGAGAGGGTGTGAGAGAGAAGGGGTGAGAGAGAGAGAGGGTGACAGAGAGAGAGGAGTGTGAGAGACGGAGGTTGAGACAGAGAGAGGGGTGAGAGAGAGGGGTGTGAGAGCGAGGGTGTGTGTGAGAGAGAGGGTGCTGAGAAAGACGGGAATAAGAGAGATGGGGCTGAGAGGGAGATAGAGAAGGGGTCAGAGAGAGAGTGGGGTGAGGGAGAGGGGGTGAGAGAGAAAGGCTGCGAGAGAGCGTTATCTGAGAGTGAGGGTAAGAGAGAAAGAGGGGTGAGAGTGAGGCGTGAGAGAGGGGGTGAGAGAGAGGGGTTGAGAGAGAGAGGGAGAGAGAGAGGGTGTGAGAGTGAGGGAATGAGATAGAGGGGATATAGAGAGGGAGTGAGAGAGAGGGGTGAGAGAGAGGGTGAGAGAGAGACAGAGACGGGTAAGAGAGAGGGATGAGAAAGAGAGAGAGGGGTGAGAAAGGAAGGGGCTGAGAGAGAGAGAATGGGGGAGAGAGAGGGTGTGAATGATAGCAGAAGAGAGAGAGGGGTAAGAGAAAGAGGGGTGAGAGAGGGAGGGGGGTGAGGGGGGTTGTAAGGGAGGTGTGTGCGAGAGAGAGGGGTGAGAGAGCGAGGTGCTGAGAGAAAGAGAAGGTCTGAGAGAGACGGGGTGCGAGAGAAGGGGTGAGAGAGAGAGAGGGTGAGTGAGAGAGGTGTGTGAGTGGGGGTTGAGAGAGAGATTGGTAAGAGAGAGGGGTAAGACAGAGAGAGATGGGTGAGAGAGGAAGGGGCTAAGTGAGAGAGAGGTGACAGAGAGGGTGTGTGATCGAAAGAATGGGTGAGAGGGAGAGAGGGTGAAAGATAGCTGATGAGGGAGACGGGTAAAAGAGAAAGGGGCGAGAGAGAGGAGCTGGGAGAAAGAGAAGGCCTGAGAGAGAGTGGGTGAGAGAGTAGGGGGGAGAGAGAGAGGGGGAGTGAGAGAGGTATGTGAGAGAGGGGGGTTGAGAGAGAGATTGGTAAGAGAGAGGGGTGAGACAGAGAGAGATGGGTAAGAGAGGAAGGGGCTGAGAGAGAGAGAGGTGACAGAGAGGGTGTGTGATTGAGAGAATGGGTGAGAGAGAGGGTGAAAGATAGCGGATGAGGGAGAGGGGTAAGAGAGAGTGGTGAGGGAGGGAGGGGGTGTGAGAGGGGGGTAAGCGAGAATGGATGTGAGAGAGAGGGTGAGAGAGAGAGGTGCGTGAGAGAGAGAGGTGTGTGAGAGAGGAGCTGAGAGAAAGAGAGGGCCAGAGAAAGAGGGGGTGAGAGAGAAGGGGTGAGAGAGAGAGGGTGAGAGATGTGTGTGAGGGGGGGGTGAGAGAGAGGGGGGTGGCTGAGAGAGGCGTGAGGTAAAGATGGCGCAAGAGAAGGTGTGAGAGAGGGTGTGAGAGAGAGTTGTGTGTGAGAGAGAGGGATGAGAGAGAGAGAGGTTTGAGAAATAGGGTGTGAGGGAGAGAGAGGGTTGAGGGAGAGAGTGGTGAGGGTAAGAGGGGGTGTGAGAGAGATCGGGGGAAGAGAGCGCAGGTGAGAAAGAGACAGGGGATGAGAGAGCGAGAGAGAGACAGGCTGAGAGAGAGAGGGTGAGAGAGGGGGTGAGAAATAGGGGGTGTGCCAGAGGGGGTGAGAGAGTGGGGTAAGAGAGAGAGGGGTGAGAGAGACAGAGGGATGAGAGAGCGGGGATGGGAGAGAGGGTATGAGGTTGATGGACAAGAGAGAGAGAGGGGTGAGAGAGAGAGACGGGTAAGAGAGGAAGGGGTTGAGAACAGAAAGGCTGAGAGAGAAGGTGTGAGAGAGAGGGGATGAGAGAGAGAGGGTGTGAGAGGGAGTCTGAGAGAAGGAGGTGAGAGAGAGCGGGGGTAAGTGAGGGGAATGAGCGAGGGGAGAGAGAGGGGGAGAGGGGGATTGGGGAGAGGGCGGTGAGGTGTCAGAGGGAGGGGATGAGAGAGTTAGAGTGGTGAGAGAGAGGCTGGTGAGAGAGGGATTGTGAGAGAGAGAGGGGTGAGACAGAGAGGGGGTGAGAGGGAGAGGGGAAGAGAGAGGGGTGAGAGAGAGGTGGTGAGAGAGAGTGTGGGTGAGATAGAAAGGGGTGTGAGCGAAAGGGCGTGAGGGAGAGGGTGCAGAGAGAGGGGATGAAAGATAGAGCGGGGTGAGAGAGCAAGGGGTGAGAGCGAGGGGCTGAGAGAGAAAAGGGGGGTGGGAGAGAGAGGGTGAGAGGGTGAGAGGGCGAGCGAGATAGTGTGTGAGAGAGGGGAGAGATGAGAGAGCAGAGTGAGATCGAGAGGGGGCTGAGAGAGAAAGGGGGCTGAGAGAGAGAGAGGGGTGAGGGAGTGATGGTTTGTGTAAGAGAGAGGGGGCTGAGAGAGGGGGTGAGAGAGAGGGGCTGAGGGGGGAGAGAGAGGGAATAGAGAGAGGGTGAGAGAGGAGGAAACAGAGGGGGAGAAAGAGAGGGGAGAGAGTGGAGAGAGGGGAAAGGGGAAGAGAGATTTAGAGGGGTGAGAGTGTTCAAGGTGTGAGACAGGGGGCTGAGAGAGACGGGTAAGAGAGAGGGGGGTGAGAGAGAGAGGGGTGTGAGAGACGGGTAAGAGAGAGGGTGTGAGAGAGTGGGATGTGTGGGGGAGAGACAGGGTGCGAGAGAGATGTGGGGTGAGAGAGAGGGGACTGAGAGAGAGGGGAGCTGAGAGAAAAAGAGGGCTCTGAAAGAGAGGGTGAATTCGAGGGCAGAGAGAGCGGGATAAGAGAGAGAGGGGGTCAGAGAGGGTGGGGGGTGAGGGAGAAAGGGGCCGAGAGAGAGAGTGTGTCTGAGAGAGAGGTTGTGAGAGAGAGGGGGTGTGTGAGAGAGAGAGAGGGTTAGATAGAGAGGTGTGTGAGAGAGGGGTGTGTGTGTGAGAGAGAGAGGGGTGAGAGAGTGTCTGAGAGAAGAGATGAGAGAGAAGGGGTGAGAGAGAGCGTTGTCAGAGAGGGTGTGGGTGAGAGCAAATGGGGCTGAGAGAGAGGTGTAAGAGAGGGAGGGGTGAGAGAAAGTGGTGGGTGTGAGAGAGAGGGGTGTGAGAGAGAGAGAGAGAGAGCCTGAGATGGGGATGAGAGAATGGGTGTTAGAGAGAGAGGTGTCAAAGAGAGAGGGGGCGAGAGAGAGAGTGGCTGAGAGAAAGAGAGAGCCCGAGAGAGAGAGAGGGTGAGAGAGGGGTGAGAGAGAGAGGGTGAGATAGAGAGTGGTGTGTGAGTGAGAGAAGGGTGAGAGAGAAAGGGGGTTGAGAGAGAGAGGGTGTGGGAGAGAGGGGGTGAGAGAGAGTAGATAAAAGAGAAAGAGAGTGGTGAGGGACAGAGGGGTAAGCGAGAGAGAGTGTGAAACAGGGAGAGAGGGTGACTGGGTGTGAGACAGAGAGAGGGAATGAGAGAGAAAGGGTGATGAGAGAGAGCGGGGGCGAGAGAGAAGGTAAGAGAGATGGGAGAGAGCGGGATGAGAGAGAAAGCAGTTAGAGAGACAGGGATTGAGAGAGGGATGGTGAGAGAGGGGGAGAGAGCGGGATGAGAGGGAGAGCGGGGTGAGAGAGAAAGGGATCGAAGAGAGAGGGGGTGAGAGAATGCGAGAGGTTGAGAGAGAGAGGGTTGCGAGAGACAGGGGATGGTGAGAGATTGTGGTGAGAGAGGGGGGTGAGAGAGAGGGGTGAGAGAGCGTGGGATGAGAGAGATGGAGAGAGGGGTGTCGGGGGGGTTAAGAGAGAGAGTGGGAGAGAGAGAGAGTGGTGAGAGAGAGTGTTGAGAGAGAGGGGTGAGTGAGAGGGGTGAGAGAGAGAGGGATGAGAGAAAGAGGGTGAGAACGATGGAGAGAGGGGTGCGGGGGAAATGAGAGAAAGGGTGTGGGAGAGTTAGAGAGGGGGCGAGAGAGGGGTGTGTGAGACAGACGGGGTGAGAGAGTGGGGTGTGTGAGAGGGGGATGAGAGGGGATTTGAGAGAGAGGGGGTCAGAGTGGGGTTGAGAGTGAGAAGAGGTGAGAGAGTTGGGGTGTGAGAGAGAGGAGGGTGAGAGAGATGAGGGAGAGAGATTGTGTGAGAGAGAGGGGATGAGGGAGAAGGGATGCGAGAGAGTGGGTGAGAGGGAGAATTGTGTGAGAGAGAGAGTGTGAGAGAGAGGGGTGTGAGGGTAGAGTGGTGTGAGAGAGACAGGATGAGCCAGAAGGGGTGCGAGAGAGGGATAAGAGAGAGATGGGTGAGAGAGGGGGATGAGAGAGCGGGAGAGAGTGGTGCGGGGGATGAGAGAGAGGGTTTGCGGGGGGCAAGAAAAAGAGGGGTGAGAGAAAGACGGGTAAGAGAGGGAGAGGGGTGAAAGAGAGAGAGGGGGTGAGAGAGAGAGGATGAGACAGAGGGAGTGAGAGAGGGATGAGAGAGAGAGGGATGAGAGAGATGGAGAGAGGGGTGCGGGGGATGAGAGAGCGGGGATGGGAGAGAGGGTTTGAGAGTGAGGGACAAGAGAGAGAGAGGGGTGAGAGAGAGACGGGTAAGAGAGGAAGGGGTTGAGAACAGAAAGGGTGAGAGAGAGGGGATGAGAGAGAGGGGGTGTGAGAGGGAGTCTGAGAGAAGGAGGTGAGAGAGAGCGCGGGGGTAAGTGAGGGGAATGAGAGAGGGGAGAGAGAGGGGAAGAGGGAGGATTGGGGAGAGGGCGGAGAGGTGTCAGAGGGTGGGGATAAGAGAGTTAGAGTGGTGAGAGGGGGTGAGAGAGAGGGAATGACAGATAGAGAGAGGGGGTGTGAGAGAGAGAGGGGTGAGACAGAGAGGGGGTGAGAGGGAGAGGGGGAGAGAGAGAGGGGTGAGAAGAGGTGGTGAGAGAGAGAGTGGGTGAGATAGAAAGAGGTGTGAGCGAAAGGGCGTGCGGGAGAGGGTACAGAGAGAGAGGGGATGAAAGATAGAGCGGGGTGAGAGAGCGAGGGATGAGATAGACAGGCTGAGAGATAAAGGGGGTGGGAGAGAGAGAGTGAGAGGGTGAGAGGGTGAGCGAGATAGGGTGTGAGAGAGGGGAGAGATGTGAGAGCAGGGTGAGATCGAGAGGGGGCTGAGAGAGAAAGGGGGCTGAGAGAGAGAGGGGTGAGGGAGTGATGGTTTGTGTAAGAGAGAGGGGCATGAGAGAGGGGGGTGAGAGAGGGGGGCTGAGGGGTGAGAGAGAGAGGGGTGAGAGAGAGGGTGAGATGGGGGAAAGAGAGAGGAAGAAAGGGGGGGAGAGTGGGGAGAGGGGAAAGGGGAAGAGAGATTTAGAGGGGTGAGAGTGTTCAAGGGGTGAGAGAGAGAGACGGGTGAGACAGAGGGAATGTGAGAGAGTGGGGACGTGAGAGGTGGGCGTGAGAGAGGGTTGTTTGAGAGGGTGTGAGAGAGTGGGATGTGTGGGGGAGATAGAGGGTGCATGAGAGATGTGGTATGAGATAGAGGGGGGGCTGAGAGAGAAAGAGGGCTCTGAAAGAGAGGGTGAATTCGAGGGCAGAGAGAGCGGGATAAGAGAGAGAGGGGGTGAGAGAGCGAGAGAGAGACAGGCTGAGAGAGAGAGAGCGTGAGAGAGGGGGTGCGAAATCGGGGGTGAGCCAGAGGGGGTGAGAGAGTGGGGTAAGAGAGAGAGGGGTGAGAGAGAGAGGGATGAGATAGATGGAGAGAGGGGTGCGGGGGATGAGAGAGCGGGGATGGGAGAGATGGTTTGAGAGAGAGGAACAAGAGAGTGAGAGGTGTGAGAGAGAGACGGGTAAGAGAGGAAGGGGTTGAGAACAGAAAGGCTGAGAGAGAGGGGGTGAGAGAGAGGGGATGAGAGAGAGAGGGTGTGAGAGGGAGTCTGAGAGAAGGAGGTGAGAGAGAGCGGGGGTAAGTGAGGGGAATGAGCGAGGGGAGAGAGAGGGGGAGAGGGGGGATTGGGGAGAGGGCGGTGAGGTGTCAGAGGGAGGGGATGAGAGAGTTAGAGTGGTGAGAGAGAGGGGTGAGAGAGAGGGAATGAGAGATAGAGCGGGGTGAGAGAGAGGCTGGTGAAAGAGGGGGGTGTGAGAGAGAGAGGGGTGAGACAGAGAGGGGGTGAGAGGGAGAGGGGAAGAGAGAGATGGGTGAGAGAGAGGTGGTGAGAGAGAGCGTGGGTGAGATAGAAAGGGGTGTGAGCGAAAGGGCGTGAGGGAGAGGGTGCAGAGAGAGGGGATGAAAGATAGAGCGGGGTGAGAGAGCAAGGGGTGAGAGCGAGGGGCTGAGAGAGAAAGGGGGTGGGAGAGAGAGGGTGAGAGGGTGAGAGGGTGAGCGAGATAGTGTGTGAGAGAGGGGAGAGATGAGAGAGCAGAATGAGATCGAGAGGGGGCTGAGAGAGAAAGGGGGCTGATTGAGGGGGTGAGAGAGAGGGGCTTGGGGGAGAGAGGGGGGTGAAAGAGAGGGTGAGAGAGGGGGAAAGAGAGAGGGAGAAAGAGAGGGGGAGAGTGGAGAGAGGGGGAAGGGGAAGAGAGATTTAGAGGGGTGAGAGTGTTCAAGGGGTGAGACAGGGGGCTGAGATAGACGGGTAAGAGAGAGGGTGTGAGAGAGTGGGATGTGTGGGGGAGAGACAGGGAACGAGAGAGATGTGGGGTGAGAGAGAGGGGGCTGAGAGAAAAAGAGGGCTCTGAAAGAAAGGGTGAATTCGAGGGCAGAGAGAGCGGGATAAGAGAGAGAGGGGGTCAGAGAGAGTGGGGGGTGAGAGAGAAAGGGGCTGAGAGAGAGTGTGTCTGAGAGAGAGGGTGTGAGAGAGGGGTGTGTGTGTGTGAGAGAGAGAGGGTTAGACAGAGAGGTATGAGAGAGGGGTGTGTGTGTGAGAGAGATGGGTGAGAGAGTGTCTGAGAGAAGAGATGAGAGAGAAGGGGTGAGAGAGAGAGTTGTCAGAGAGAGTGTGGGTGAGAGCGAATGGGGCTGAGAGACGTGTAAGAGAGGGAGGGGTGAGAGAAAGAGCTGGGTGTGAGAGAGAGGGGTGTGAGAGAGAGAGAGCCTGAGAAGGGGATGAGAGAATGGGTGTGAGAGAGAGAGGTGTCAAAGAGAGAGGGGGCGAGAGAGAGTGGCTGAGAGAAAGAGAGATCCCGAGAGAGAGAGAGGGGGTGAGAGAGGAGTGAGAGAGAGAGGGTGAGATCGAGAGTGGTGTGTGAGTGAGAGAAGGGTGAGAGAGAAAGGGGGTTGAGAGAGAGAGGGTGTGAGAGAGATGGGGTGAGAGAGTAGATAAAAGAGAAAGAGAGTGGTGAGGGACAGAGGGGTAAGCGAGAGAGAGTGTGAGACAGGGAGAGAGGGTGACTGGGTGTGAGACAGAGAGAGGGAATGAGAGAGAAAGGGTGATGAGAGAGCGGGGGCGAGAGAGAGAAGGTAAGAGAGATGGGAGAGAGCGGGATGAGAGAGAAAGCAGTTAGAGAGACAGGGGTTGAGAGAGGGATGGTGAGAGAGGGGGGAGAGAGCGGGATGAGAGAGAGAGCGGGGTGAGAGAAAGGAGGGGGGTGAGAGAGAATGGGAGCGAAGAGAGAGGGGGTGAGAGAATGCGAGGGCTTGAGAGAGATAGGGTTGCGAGAGACAGGGGATGGTGAGAGATAGTGGTGAGAGAGGGGGGTGAGAGAGAGGGGTGAGAGATCGTGGGCTGAGAGAGATGGAGAGAGGGGTGTCGGGGGGTGTTAAGAGAGAGTGGGAGAGAGAGAGTGGTGAGAGAGAGTGTTGAGAGAGAGGGGTGAGTGAGAGGGGTGAGAGAGAGAGGGATGAGAGAAAGAGGGTGAGAACGATGGAGAGAGGAGTGCGGGGGGAATGAGAGAAAGGGTGTGGGAGAGTTAGAGAGGGGGCGAGAGAGAGAGGGGGTGAGACAGACGGGGTGAGAGAGTGGGGTGTGTGAGAGGGGGATGAGAGGGGGGTTTGAGAGAGAGGGGGTCAGAGTGGGGTTGAGAGTGAGAAGGGGTGAGAGAGTTGGGGTGTGAGGGAGAGGAGGGTGAGAGAGATGAGGGAGAGAGATTGTGTGAGCGAGGGGATGAGGGAGAAGGGATGCGAGAGAGTGGGTGAGAAAGAGAAATGTGTGAGAGAGAGTGTGAGAGAGGGGTGTGAGGGAGAGAGTGGTGTGAGAGAGACGGGATGAGCCAGAAGGGGTGCGAGAGAGGAATAAGAGAGATATGGGTGAGAGAGAGGGGGATGAGAGAGAGGGAGAGAGTGGTGCGGGGGATGAGAGAGACGGTTTGCGGGGGGCAAGAAAAAGAGGGGTGAGAGAAAGACGGGTAAGAGAGGGAGAGGGGTGAAAGAGAGAGAGGGGGTGAGAGAGAGTGGATGAGACAGAGGGAGTGAGAGAGGGATGAGAGAGAGAGGGATGAGAGAGATGGAGAGAGGTGTGCGGGGGATGAGAGAGCGGGGATGGGAGAGAGGGTTTGAGAGAGAGGGACAAGAGAGAGAGAGGGGTGAGAGAGAGAGACGGGTAAGAGAGGAAGGGGTTGAGAACAGAAAGGGTGAGAGAGAGGGGATGAGAGAGAGGGGGATGAGAGAGAGGGAGAGAGTGGTGCGGGGGATGAGAGAGAGGGTTTGCAGGGGGGCAAGAAAAAGAGGGGTGAGAGAAAGACGGGTAAGAGAGGGAGAGGGGTGAAAGAGAGAGAGGGGGTAAGAGAGAGAGGATGAGACAGAGGGAGTGAGAGAGGGATGAGAGAGATGGAGAGAGGGGTGCGGGGGATGAGAGAGCGGGGATGGGAGAGAGGGTTTGAGGTTGATGGACAAGAGAGAGAGAGGGGTGAGAGAGAGAGACGGGTAAGAGAGGAAGGGGTTGAGAACAGAAAGGGTGAGAGAGAGAGGGATGAGAGAAAGAGGGTGAGAACGATGGAGAGAGGGGTGCGGGGGGAATGAGAGAAAGGGTGTGGGAGAGTTAGAGAGGCGGCGAGAGAGAGGGGTGTGAGACAGACGGGGTGAGAGAGTGGGGTATGTGAGAGGGGCATGAGAGGGGGGTTTGAGAGCGAGGGGGTCAGAGTGGGGTTGATAGTAAGAAGGGGTGAGAGAGTTGGGGTGTGAGAGAGAGGAGGGTGAGAGAGATGAGGGAGAGAGATTGTGTGAGAGAGAGGATGAGGGAGAAGGGATGCGAGAGAGTGGGTGAGAGAGAGAATTGTGTGAGAGAGAGTGTGAGAGAGGGGTGTGAGGGAGAGAGTTGTGTGAGAGAGACCTGATGAGCCAGAAGGGGTGCGAGAGAGGGATAAGAGAGAGATGGGTGAGAGAGAGGGGGATGAGAGAGAGGGAGAGAGTGGTGCGGGGAATGAGAGAGAGGGTTTGCGGGGGGCAAGAAAAAGAGGGGTGAGAGAAAGACGGGTAAGAGAGGGAGAGGGGTGAAAGAGAGACGGATAAGAGAGGAAGGGGTTGAGAACAGAAAGGGTGAGAGAGAGGGGATGAGAGAGAGGGGGTGTGAGAGGGAGTCTGAGAGAAGGAGGTGAGAGAGAGAGCGGGGGTAAGTGAGGGGAATGAGAGAGCGGAGAGAGAGGGGGAGAGGGAGGATTGGGGAGAGGGCGGAGAGGTGTCAGAGGGTGGGGATGAGAGAGTTAGAGTGGTGAGAGAGGGGGTGAGAGAGAGGGAATGACAGATAGAGAGAGGGGGTGAGAGAGAGAGAGGGGTGAGACAAAGAGGGGGTGAGAGGGAGAGGGGGAGAAAGAGAGGGTTGAGAGAGAGGTGGTGAGAGAGAGTGGGTGAGATAGAAAAGGGTGTGAGCGAAAGGGCGTGCGGGAGAAGGTACAGAGAGAGAGGGGATGAAAAATACAGCGGGGCGAGAGAGTGAGGGGTGAGATCGAGAGGCTGAGAGAGAAAGAGGGTGGGAGAGAGAGTGAGAGGGTGAGAGGGTGAGCGATATAGGGTGTGAGAGAGGGGAGAGATGAGAGAGCAGGGTGAGATCGAGAGGGGGCTGAGAGAGAGGGGAGAGGGAGTGATGGTTTGTGTGAGAGAGAGGGGGCTGAGAGAGTGGGTGATAGAGAGGGGCTGAGGGGTGAGAGAGAGGGGTGAGAGAGAGGGTGAGATGGGGGAAAGAGAGAGGGAGAAAGAGAGGGGGAGGGTGGGGAGAGGGGAAAGGGGAAAAGCGATTTAGAGGGGTGAGAGTGTTCAAGGGTTGAGAGAGAGAGGGGTGAGACAGAGGGAATGTGAGAGAGTTGGGACGTGAGAGGGGGGCGCGAGAGAGGGTGGTATGAGAGGATGTGAGAGAGTGGGATGTGTGGGGGAGATAGAGGGTGCGTGAGAGATGTGGTGTGAGATAGAGGGGGGGCTGAGAGAGAGAGGGCTGAGAGAGAGGGGGGCTGAGAGAGAAAGAGGGCTCTGAAAGAGGGTGAATTCGATGGCAGAAAGAGCGGGATAAGAGAGAGAGGGGGTGTGAGAGAGTGGGGGGTGAGAGAGAAAGGGGGCTGAGAGAGAGAGAGTGTCTGAGAGAGAGAGGGTGAGAGAGAAGGGATGTGTGAGAGTGAGAGGGTTAGACAGAGAGGTGTGAGAGAGAGGGGTGTGTGTGTGAGAGAGAGGTGTGAGAGAGTGTCTGAGAGAAGTGATGAGAGAGAAGGGGTGAGAGAGAGAGAGGGTGAGAGAGGAAGGCGGTGAGAGAGACAGAGGGCCTGAGAGAGAGGGAATGAGAGAGAATGGCTGAGAGAGAGAGGGGTGAGAGAGAGAGGGCTGAGATAGAGAAGGCTTCTGTGAAAGGGAGTTACTGAGAGAGGGGTGAGAGGGGATGAGAATAAAGGGGTCAGAGAGAGGGTGAGAGAGAGGTGTGTGTGAGAGAGAAGGTAAGAGACAGTGGGGCGAGAGAGTGAGGTGTGAGAGAAAGAGAGCGTGATAGAGTTGTGTGAGAGAGAGACGGGTTAGAAACAGAGAGGGGTGAGAGATAGAGGGGTGAGAGGGGTGAGAGAGAGCGATCAGGGTGAGGCAGACTGGGAAGAGAGAGGGGCTGAGAGAGAGGGGGGCTGCGAAAGAGAGGGTGATGAAAATGATGTGAGCGAGAGAGAGATTGAGAGAGAGGTGTTAGAGAGGGACAGAAGGGTAGGAGAGAGAGAGGGTGTGTGAAAGAGTGGTGAGAGAGAGAGGGGTGAGGGAGAAAGAGAGTTGACAAAAGGGGCTGAGAGAAGGGAGTGAGAGAGAGCAGGGGTAAGAGAGGGGTGTGAGAGAGCGGGAGAGAGAGAGAGGAGAGTGGGGAGAGGGCAGAGAGATATCAGAGGGCGGGGGTGAGAGAGAAGGGATGAGCGAGGAGGGTGAGAGAGAGTTAAGAGAGAGGCTGAGAGAGAGTTAGAGGTCAGAGAGACAGAGTGGTGAGAGAGTTAGAGGGATGAGGGAGTTAGAGGGGTGAGAGAGAGATAGGGGTGAGAGAGAGGCGAGGTGAGAGTGGAGGGGTGAGAGTGGGAGGAGGTGAGAGAGGGAGGTTGGTAGAGAGGGTGTTGGTGAGAAACAGAGGGGTGAGAGACAGAGCGGTGAGAGACGGGGGTGAGAGAGACAGGGGTGGGGGAAGAGAGTGGGGAGAGATGGGAGAAAGGGTGAGTGAGTTAGAGTGGTGAGGGGGAGAGAGTGGTGGTGAGAGAAGGTGAGAGAGTTAGAGTGGTGAGAGAGGGAGAGGGGATTGAGAGAGAGAGAGGTGAGAAAGAGGGATGTGAGAGAGATAGAGAGGGTGAGAGATAGAGACTGGTGAGAGAGAGAGTGGGGTTGAGAGAAAGGGGGTGAGAGAGAGGGGGTGGGAGAGGAAGATGGGAGAGTGGGAAATTGAGAGGGAGGGATGAGAGAAGTGGGGGGTTGATGGGGTGTAAGAGAGAGTTGTGAGCGGGTGAGGGGGATGAGAGAGGGAGTGTGTGATCGAGCCGTTTGGGAGATTGAGAAAGGTGGTGACATGGGGGAGAGAGGAAGGTTGAGAGAGGGGGTGGTGAGAGAGAAAGAGAGTTTGAGAGAGAGGAGGAGAGAGAAAGGATGAGAGACAGAGCGGGGTGAAAGAGAGAGGGGATGAGAGAGGGGGTGGAGAGAGAGGGCTTGAGAGACAGAGGGGTGAGAGAGAGACAGAGGGTGAGAGAGAAAAGGGGTGAGAGCGAAAGGGCGTGAGAAAGGGGGCAGAGAGAGAGGGGATGAAAGATAGAGCGAGGTGAGAGAGAGGGGGTGAGAGAGAGAGGGGCTGAGAGAAAGGGGGTGGGAGAGACCGCGTGAGAAGGAGAGAGGATGAGAAAGAGAGGGTGTGAGAGAGGAGAGTGATGAGACACAGCAGGGTGAGATCGAGAGGTGGCTGAGAGAGAGAGGGGCCTGAGAGAGAAAGGGGGCTGAGAGAGAAATGATGAGAGAGAAAGGGGGCTTAGAGAGAGGGGGGCTGAGAGAGAGGGGGTGAGAGAGAGGGGTGAGAGAGTGAGGAGATGTGTGAGAGAGAGAGGGCTGAGAAAGACGGGGATGAGAGAGATGGGGCTGAGAGGGAGAGAGAGAGGGGGTCAGAGAGAGAGGGGGTGAGAGAGAAGGGGAAAGAGAGAGGGGGAGAGTTGGGGGACAGAGAGAATGGGGAGGGTGAGAGAGGGGGAGAGAGAGAAAGAGAGAGAGTTAGAGGGGTGAGAGAGAGGGGGGGTGAGACAGGGGGAATGTGAGTGAGTGGGGAAGTGAGAGGGGGCATGAGAGAGGGTGGTGTGAGAGGGTGTGAGAGAGTGCGATGTGTGTGGGAGAGAGAGGGTGGGTGAGAGAGGTGGGGTGAGAGAGAGGGGGCTGAGAGAGAGGGGGCACAAAGAGAAAGGGGGCTGTGAGAGAGAGGGTGAGTGAGCGGGGAGTGAGCGGGACGAGAGAGAGGGGGGTGCGAGAGAGAGAAAGAGGTGTGAGACAGAAGATCGGAGAGAGAGGGGGTGAGAGAGGGGGGTGAGAGAGAGTGGGTGAGACAGACGGGTGTAGAAGGGGGAGATGCAGGGCGGAGAGAGGGGTGAGAGAGAGTGAGAGAGGGATGGGGGAGAGAGGGGAAGAGAAGGGGAGAGAGGGGGCGATGGGGAGAGAGGGGGAGAGAGGGAAGTGGGAGAAAGAGAGTGGTAAGAGAGATAGAGAGAGGGATGGGGAGAGAGAGAGATGGCTGAGAGAGGAAGAGAGAGTGCGGGGTTGAGAGAGAGGGGGATGAGGGACAGCAGGGCGAGAGAGAGATGGTGAGAAAGGGGGAGTGAGATAGAGAGAGGGTGAGAGAGAGAGAGGGTGAGAGAGAGAGAGTGGGGGTGAGACAGAGCGGGTGTGTGAGAGAGAGAGGGTTGAGAAAGACAGTGGTGAGAGCGCGGTAAGGGAGAGAGAGGATGTGAGAGAGAAAGGGGGCTGAGAGGGTGTGTGAGAGAGAGGGGTGAAAGAGTGAGGGTGTGTGTTGGAGAGCGGGTTGAGAGAAAGGAGATGAGAGTGATGGGGCTGAGAGGGAGATACAGAGGGGGAGAGAGAGGAGGTGAAACGGAGGGGGAAAGAGAGGGGGTAAGAGAGGGGGTGAGTGGTGGGAGAGATAGTGGGTGGGGGAGAGAGGGGGAGAGAGATTAGAGGGGTGAGTGTTAGAGGGGTGAGAGAGAGAGGGGTGAGACAGAGGGGATGTGAGAGAGTGGGGAAGTGAGAGGGGGGCGTGAGAGAGGGTGGTATGAGAGGGGATGAGAGAGTGGGATGTTTGGGGGAGAGAGAGGGGACTGAGAGAGAGGGGGCTGAGACAGAGTGGGGCTGAGAGAGAAAGGGGGCTGTGAGAGAGACAGGGTCTGAGAGAGAATGGGGTGAGAGAGCGGGGCTGAACGAGAGCGGTTGTGAGAGAGAAAGGGTGAGAAGGAGAGATTGGGGCTGAGAGAGAAACAGAGACAGAGGTGAGAGAGACGGGTGTGAGAAAGAGAGTGCTGGTGAGACAAAGGGGGTAGAGGGAGTCGTTATAGGGCGGAGTGAGGGGTGAGAGAGAGAGAGGGATGAGAGAGAGGGCGGAGAGACGGGGAGAGAAGGGGGAGAGAGGGGGAGGTGTGGTGAGAGTGGGGAGAGAGGGAGGAGGGGGAGAGAGAGTGGTAAGAGAGATGGAGAGAGAGGTGGGGAGTGGGGGGGATGAGTGACAACAGAGAGAGAGAGGGTGAGAGACGGGGTTGAGAGAGAGAGGGGTAAGAGAGAGAGGGTGAGAGAAAGAGAGAGCCTGAAAGAGAGGGGCTGAGAGAGAAGTGGTGAGAGAGAAGGGGTGAGTGAGAGTGAGCGAGAGAGAGGTGTGTGAGAGAGAGGGGGTAAGAGACAGAGGGGTATGAGAGCGCAAGTAGGAGAGAGAGAGAGAGGGGTGTGTGAGAGAGAGGAGGGTGAGAGAGAGGTGAGGGAGAGAGAGGGTTTGAGAGAGAAAGGGGTGACAGAGAGAGGGGATGAGAGAGAAGGGGTGCGAGAGAGTGGGTGAGAGAGAGAATTGTGTGAGAGAAAGGGGGGTGAGAGAGAGAGGGTGAGAGAGTGGGTTGTGAGGGAGAGTGGGTGTGTGAGAGAGGGATGAGAGAGGTGTGAGGGAGAGAGGGGTGTGAGAGAGAAGGGGGGTGAGAGAGACGGGATGAGACAGAGGTGGTGAGAGAGAGAGGTGTAAGAGAGAGATGGCTGAGAGAGAGGGATGAGAGAGGGAGAGAGTGGTGCGGGGGATGAGATAGAGGGGATGAGAGAGAGGGTTTGAGGGGGACAAGAGGGAGAGGGGTGTGAGAGAGAGAGATGGGTAAGAGAAGGAGAGGGGTGAGAGAGAGAGGGGTGAGAGAGAGGGTGAGATTGAGAGAGGGGTGTGAGAGAGAGGGGGTGAGAGAGAGCGCATGAGACAGAGGGGGTGAGAGAGGGTTGAGAACGAGAGGGATGAGAGAGATGGAGAGAGTGGTGCGGGGGATGAGAGAGAGGGGGAAGATAGAGAGAGAGAGAGAGGTGAGAGAGAGAGACGAGTGGGAGAGGAAGGGGTTGAGAACATAAAGGGTGAGAGAGGGGGGTGAAAGAGAGGGGGTGACAGAGAGGGGATGAGAGAGAGGGGGTGAGAGGGAGAGGGTGAGAGAGAGGGGTGTGAGTGAGAGTGGGTGTGAGAGAGAGGGATGAGAGAGGGGTGAGAGAGAGAGGGATGAGAGAGATGGAGAGAGTGGTGCGGGGATGAGAGAGAGGGGATGGGAGAGAGGGTTTGAGCGAGAGAGAGAGGTTAGAGAGAGAGAGACGAGTGGGAGAGGAAGGGGTTGAGAACATAAAGGGTGAGAGAGGGGGGTGAAAGAGAGGGGGTGAGAGAGAGGGGATGAGAGAGAGGGGGTGAGAGGGAGACGGTGACAGAGAGGGGTGTGAGGGAGAGTGGGTGTGAGAGAGAGGGATGAGAGAGGGGTGAGAGAGAGAGAGGGGTGTGAGAGAGAAGGGGGTGAGAGAGACGGGATGAGACAGAGGTGGTGAGAGAGAGGGGTAAGAGAGAGATGGGTGAGAGAGAGAGGGATGAGAGAGGGAGAGAGTTGTGCGGGGGATCAGATAGAGGGGATGAGAGAGAGGGTTTGAATGGGGACAAGAGGGAGAGGGGTGAGAGAGAGATGGGTAAGAGAGGGAGAGGGGTGAGAGAGAGAGGGGTGTGAGAGAGAGGGTGAGATTGAGAGAGGGGTGTGAGAGAGAGAGGGGGTGAGAGAGAGAGGATGAGACAGAGGGGGTGAGAGAGGGTTGAGAGAGAGGGATGAGAGAGATGGAGAGAGTGGTGCGGGGGATGAGAGAGAGGGAATGGGAGAGAGGGTTTGAGAGAGAGGGGCAAGAGAGAGAGAGAGAGAGGTGAGAGAGAGAGAGACGAGTGGGAGAGGAAGGGGTTGAGAAGAGAAAGGGTGAGAGAGGGGGGTGAAAGAGAGGGGGTGAGAGAGAGGGGATGAGAGAGAGGGGTTGAGTGGGAGTCTGAGAGAAGGAGGTGAGAGAGAGCGGGGTTAAATGAGGGGAATGAGAGAGGGGGAGAGAGAGGGGGAGAGGGCGTATTGGGGAGAGAGGTTTCAGAGGGAGAGGATGAGAGAGTTAGAGGTCAGAGAGAGAGGTGTGTGAGAGAGTTGGAGGGATGAGAGAGTTAAAGTGGTGAGAGAGGAGGGTGAGAGAGGGGATGACAGATAGAGCGGGGTGAGAGAAAGAGGCGGGTGAGAGATGGGATGTGATAGAGAGGGGGTGAGAGAGAGAGGGGGTGAGAGGAAGAGGGGGAGAGAGAGGGGTGAGAGAGAGAGAGGTGGTGAGAGAGAGAGAGGGTGAGAGAGAAAAGGGTGTGAGTGAAAGGGCGTGAGAGAGAGGGTGCAGAGAGAGAGAGGGTGGGAGAGAGAGTGAGAAGGTGAGAGGGTGAGCGAGATAGGGTGTGAGAGAGGGGAGAAAAGAGAGAGCAGGGTGAGATCGAGAGGGGGCTGAGAGAGAAAGGGAGCTGAGAGAGAGGGGTGAGGGAGTGATGGTTTGTGTAAGAGAGAGGGGGTGAGAGAGAGGGGGTGAGAGAGGGGAGAAAGAGAGGGGGTAAGAGAGAGGGAGAGAGTGGGAGAGTGGGGACAGTGGGAGAGGTGGAAGAGAGAGTTAGAGGGGTGAGAGTGTTAGAGGGGTGAGAGAGAGGGGTGAGACAGAGGGGATGTGAGAGAGTGGAGAAGTGAGATGGTGGCGTGAGAGAGGGTGGCATGAGATGGGGTGAGAGAGTGGGATGTGTGGAGGAGAGAGCGGGTGTGTGAGAGATGTGGGGTGAGATAGAGGGGGCAGAGAGAGAGAGGGGGCTGAGAGAAAGGGGTGCTGAGAGAGAAAGGGGGCTCTGAGAGAGAGGGTGAATGAGAGGGGAGAGAGTGGGATGAGAGGTGGAGTGAGTGAGAGTGGGGCTGAGAGAGAAAGGGCCTGAGAGAGAGTGTGTCTGAGAGAGAGGGGTTGAGAGAGAGGGGTGAGAGAGAAAGGCGGCGAGAGAGAGAGAAAGAGAGAGGGAGAGAGGGGTGAGCGAGAGGGGCGTGAGAGAGAGAGTGCTGGTGAGAGAGAGAGTGGGTGAGACAGAGGTGGGTAGAGATGGGGAATGCAGGGTAGAGAGAGGGGTGAGATAGAGAGGGATGAGAGAGGGAGAGGGGAGAGACGTGAAGAGAAGCGGGAGAGAGAGTGAGAGAGAGATTGGCAAGAGAGATGGAGAGAGTGGTGGGGAGTGAGAGAGAGGGGGGTGAGAGAGGGAGAGAGAGTGAGTGGTTGAGAGTGAGAGGGCATGAGAGAGAGCAGGGAGAGAGAGGAGTGAGAGAGAGCGGGTGAGAGAGAGGGGGGATAAGAGAGAGCAGGGCGAGAGAGAGGGGGGCGAGAGAGAAAGGGGGATGGGAGAGACAGTGAGAGTTTGAGCGAGAGAGGGAGTGAGAGAGGGGAGAGATGAGAGAGAGCAGGGTGAGATCGAGAGTGGACTGAAAGAGACAGGGGGCTGAGAGAGAGGTGATGAGAGAGAAAGAGGCTGGAAGAAATGGGGCTGAGAGAGAAAGGGGCTGAGAGAGAGGGGCTGAGAGAGAGAGGGGGTGAGAGAGAGGGCTGAGAGAGTGAGGGGTGTGTGAGAGAGAGGGGGCTGAGAGAGAATGGTGTCAGAGAGAGGGGGAAAGAGACAGGGGAGAGAGAGTGTGGGGGAAGAGGGGGGAGACGGAGGTGTAGAGAGTTATAAGGGTGAGAGTGTTAGAGGGGTGAGAGAGAGGGGATGAGACAGAGGGGATGTGAGAGAGTGGGGAAATAAGAGGGGGGTGTGAGAGAGGGGGGTGAGAGAGGTGTGGTGAGAGAGAAAGGGGGCTATGAGAGAGGGACTGAGAGAGGGGGGAGAGAAAGAGGGGTGAGAGAGAGGGGGGTTTGAGAGAAAGGGGGTGGGGGAGAGGAGGATGGGAGAGTGGGGATTAGAGAGGGAGGTGTGAGAGAGGGGGATTGATGGGGGTGTGAGAGAGGGGTGTGAGCGGGTGAGGGGGTGAGAGAGAGAGTGTGGGGTTGTTGTGAGAGATGGAGTGTGAGAGAGGGGTTTGGAGGGTTGAGAGAGGGAGGTGAGATGGGGAGAGAGGGAGGTTGAGACAGAGTGGTGAGAGAGATAGCGAGAGTGGGAGAGGGGGAGAGAGAGAGTGGATGAGAGACAGAGCGGGGTGAAAGAGAGAGGGGGTGAGCGGGGTGGGTGAGAGAGAGGGGTGAAGAGAGAGTGTGGGTGAGAGAGAAAGGGTGTGATAGAGAGAGGGGGAGACAGAGCATGATAAATAGAGCGAAGTGAGAGAGAGAGAGTGGGGTGAGAGAGAAAGGGGGTGGGAGAGAGAGTGAGAGGGTGAGAGGGTGAGAGAGAGAGGTTGTGAGAGAGGGGATAGATGAGAGAGAGTAGGGTGAGATCGAGAGGGGGCTGAGAGAAAAGGTGGGCTGAGAGAGAGGTGATGAGAAAGAAATGGGGCTGAGAGAGGTGCTGAAAGAGAAAGAGGGCTGAGAGAGAGGGGCTGAGAGAGAGAGAGTGGGTGTGCGAGAGAGAGGTGAGAGAGTGAGGGGGTGAGACAGAGGGGGTTGAGAGAGAGAGCGAGTGAGAGAGGGGTGGTGAGAGAGGGGTGTGAGAGAGGGGGTGTGAGTGAGGGGGAAGAGAGAGGGGGAAAGAGAGAGGGGGAGTGGGAGACAGAGAGGGGAGAGAGAGTTAGAGGGGTGCGAGTGTTAGAAGGGTGAGAAAGCGAGAGGGGGTGAGACAGAGGGGAGGTGAGAGAGTGGGGAAGTGAGGGGGGCGTGAGAGAGGGTGGTAATAGAGGGGGTGAGAGAGTGGGCTGTGAGGGGAGAGAGGGGGTGGCTGAGAGAGAGTTGGGCTGAGAGAGAAAGGGACTGTGAGAGAGAGAGTGAGTGAGAGGGGAGAGAGAGACTGGGATGAGAGGGAAGGGTGAGAGCGAAAAGGGCTGAGACAGAGGGTGTGAGAGAGGGGGAGAGAGAGAGGGGTGAGAGAGAGAGGCGGTGAGAGAGAGAGTGGGTGTGACAGAGCGAGGGTCTGAGAGAGAGGGTGTGAGAGAGAAAGGGTGAGAAAGAGAGAGAGGGGGCGAAGAGAGAGGGGGTCTGTGAGAGAGGGGCGTGAGAGAGAGAGTGCTAGTGAGAGGGAGGGTGTGAGACAGAGAGGGGGTAGAGCGGGTAGAGGGGGAAGAGACAGGGCAGAAAGAGGGGTGAGAGAGGGTCGAGTGAGAGAGGGGTGTGAGAGAGAGAAAGGGATGAGAGAGAGGGAGGGAGAGAGGGGGAGAGATGGGTGAGAGAGGGGCGAGTTGGGGAGAGAGGGAGAGAGGGAGGAGGGGGTAGAGAGAGTGGTAAGAGAGATAGAGAGAGGGTGGGGGGGTGAGAGAGCAGGGTGAAAGAGAGGGTGAGAGAGGGGGGAAGAGCGGAATGAGAGAGAGACAGTTGTGTGAGAGAGCGGGATGAGAGAGAAAGGCAGCGAAGAGAGAAGGGTGGTAAGAGAGGGGATAAGAGAGAGAGGTGTGAGAGAGATGCGGTGAGAGAGATGGGTGAGAGAGAGCGGCTGAGACAGAGGGGTGAAAGAGAAAGAGAGTGGTGAGGAGGGAGGGGTAAGAGAGATAAGGTGTGAGAAAGGGACAGAGACTAAGTGGGTGTGAGAGAGAGAGAGAGATGAGAGAAAACAGAGTGAGAAAGAAAGGGTGATGAGAGAGAGTGGGGCGAGAGAGAGAGGGTGAGAGAGAAAGGGGGAGAGAGAACGGGATAAGAGAGAGAGAGGTGAGAGAAAGACCGGGTTGAAAGAGAGAGGGGGTGAGAGAGAAAGGGGGTTGAGAGAGAGTGGTGAGAGTGAGAGGGGTAAGAACGAGAGTGGTGAGAGAGAGAGGTGTGAGAGAGAGAGGAGTGAGGGAGAGGGGTGATAGAGAAGGGGTGAGAGAGAGGGTGAGAGAGAGGGGTGAGAGAGACGGGTGAGAGAGAGAGGCTACGAAAGAGAGGGTAAGAGAGAAGCGGTGAGGGAGAGAGAGGTTGAGAGAGAGGTGTGAGAGAGATGGTTAAGACACAGAGGTGTGTGTGCGAGAGGGGTGAGAGAGAGAGAGGTGAGGGAGAGAGGGTTGAGAGAGAGTGAGATGGGGTGAGAGAGACGGGAGCTGACAGAGAGGGGGTGTGTGAGAGAGAGAGGGGGTGAGAGAGAGAGGGGTGAAAGATGGAGAGGTGGTGAGAGAGATGGGGTGCAACAGAGGGGCTGAGAGGGAGATGCGTGAGAGAGATCGAGTGGGTGAGAGAGAACGAGTGGGCGAGAGAGCGCGAGGGGGTGAGAGAGAGAGGGTGAGAGAGAGAGCGGTGGTGAGAGAGAGAGGGGTGAGAGAGAGATGAGAGAGAGAGGGGAGAGAGGGGGAGAGAGAGGAAGGAGGTGGAGGGCAGGGAGATAGAGACGGGTGAGAAAGATGGAGAGAGGGCGAGAGAGAGGAGTTGTGAGAGACAGAGGGTGAGAGAGAAAGTGGGTGTGAGAGAGTAGTGTGAGAGAGGGGGTGGTGAAAGAGGGGGGTGAGAGAAAGGTGGTGAGAGAGGGGAGCTAGAGTGAGAGGGAGTGTGAGAGAGTTGGAGGCTGAGAGAGGGGGGTGAGCAAGAGGGTATGTTAGAGGGAGAGAGTGGTTGAGAGAGTGGGTGTGGGGGTGAGCCGGGGGGCTGAGAAAGAGAGGGGTGTGAGAGAGAGAGGGGTGAGAAAGAGAGAAGGGGTGAGAGAGGGGGGATGAGAGAGAGAGAGGTTGAGAGAGAGGGGTGAGAGGGGTGTTTGAGAGTGAGGGTGGGTGAGGAGGGTGAGAGAGAGGAGTGAGAGAGAGAGAGGGTGTGAGAGAAGGGGGAGAAAATGCCTGGAGGTGAGAGAGAGAGAGAGAATGAGAGAGAGAGAGCCGGTGAGAGAGAGCAGGTGAGAGGGAGGGGATGAGACAGAGGTGGTGAGAGAGGGGTAGGAGGGGGAAGGGTGAAGGAGAGAGGGATGAGAGAGAGAGGAAGAGAGAGGGGGATAGAGGGGGAGAAAGAGGGAGGAGAACATGGGAGGGGGGAGATAGAGATAAAGGAGTGAGAGAGATGGAGAGAGAAGTGCGTGGGTGGTAAGAGATAGTGCAGTGAGAGAGCGAGGGGTGAGAGAGCGGATATGTGTGAGAGAGAGGAGGAGGTGTGAAAGAGGGGGTGTTGAGAGAGAGGGGGTGAGAGAGGGGTGTGTGAGAGAGAGGGTTTGAGATTGAGAGAGAGGTGAGACAGAGGGGTTAAAAGAGAGTTGGGGGTGAGGAAAGGTGTGAGAGAGGGTGTGGGGGGTGAGAGACAGTGGGCTGAGAGAGAGAGGGGTGAGAGAGAAAGAGAGTGGTGAGAGTGGGAGGGTTTAAGAGAGTAAGAGGGCTAAGAGAGAGAAGTATGAGAGAGTGGGGGTGAGAGAGATGGGAGACAGAGAGGGAATGACAGATAGAGCGGGGTGAGAGACAGAGGAGGTGAGAGAGAGGGGTGAGAATGAGTGAGTGAGGAGGATGTGAGAGATAGAGGGTGATGGGGTGAGAGACAGGGGGCGAGAGAGGGCATGACAGATAGAGAAGGGGTGAGAGAGAGAGGTGTGAGAGAGAGAGGGTGAGAGAGAGAGGATGAGAGAGAGAGGTGTGTGTGACAGAGAGAGTGTTAAGAGACAGAGGAGTGAGAGAGTGGGTGAGAGACAGAGGGTGTGTGAGAGAGAGGGGGGATGGGGGTGAGAGGGTGAGAGAGAGGGGTGAGAGAGAGATGGTTAAGAGAGAGAGGTGTGTGAGAGAGAAGGGTGAAAGAGAGAGAGGGAGAGGGGTGTGTGAGAGAGATCGGGGTGGAAGAGAGAGCTGGTGAGAAAGAGACAGGGAGTGAGAGAGGGGGAGAGAGTGTGAGGGGGTGAGACAGGGGGAAAGAGAGAGAGAGGTGAGAGAGAGGGGGTGTTAGAGTGAGGGGTGTGTGAGAATGAGGGGGTGAGAGAGGAGGCTGAATCAGAGAGCGGGATGAGAGAGAGGGGTGAGAGAAAGAGATTGAGAGAGGTGTGTGAGAAAGAGGGGTGAGAGAGAGAGGGGGTGAGTGAGAGAAGTTCTGAGAGAGAGATCGGGGTGGAAGAGAGAGTGGGTGAGAAAGAGACAGGGATTGAGAGAAACAGGCTGAAAGAGAGAGAGTGGGTGAGAGAGGGGAGTGAGAGTGAAGGGATGAGAGAGAGGGGATGAGAGAGAGGGGTGAGAGAGTGAGAGACGGGTAAGAGAGAGGGGTGAGAGAGAGAGGGGTTATGAGAGAGATCGGGCTGGAAGAGAGAGCAGGTGACAAAGAGACAGGGGTGAGAGAGAGACAGGCTGAGAGGAGAGGGTGAGAGAGAGGGCATGAGAGAGAGGGGGTGAGAGAGAAAGGTAAGAGAGAGAGAGGGATGAGAGAGAGAGGTACGAGAGAGAGAGGGATGAGAGAGAGGGGTGAGAGAAAGAGATTGAGAGAGAGGTGTGTGAGAAAGAGGGGTGAGAGAGAGAGGGGGTGAGTGAGAGAAGGTCTGAGAGAGAGATCGGTGTGGAAGAGAGAGCGGGTGAGAAAGAGACAGGGATTGAGAGAAACAGGCTGAAAGAGAGAGAGTGGGTGAGAGAGGGGAGTGAGAGTGAAGAGATGAGAGAGAGGGGATGAGAGAGAGGGGTGAGAGAGTGAGAGACGGGTAAGAGAGAGGGGTGAGAGAGAGAGGGGTGAGAGAGAGGGGCGTGAGAAAGAGAGGGGTGAGGGAGAGAGGGGTTATGAGAGAGATCGGGCTGGAAGAGAGAGCAGGTGACAAAGAGACAGGGGTGAGAGAGAGACAGGCTGAGAGGAGAGGGTGAGAGAGAGGGCATGAGAGAGAGGGGGTGAGAGAGAGAGGTAAGAGAGAGAGGGATGAGAGAGAGAGGTAAGAGAGAGAGAGGGATGAGAGAGAGAGGGGTGAGAGAGAGGGGGCCTAAGAGAGAGTGCGTAAGAGAGAGGGCGTGAGAGAGGAGGGGTGAGAGAGAGAGAGAGAGAGAGAGAGAGACTGAGAGAGAGAATGGTGGTGAGAGAGCGAGAGGGGAAAGAGAGAGGGGGTGAGAGAGAGAGGAGTGAGAGAGCGATTGAAATGGATGTGAGAGCGGGTGAGACAGAGACAAGGGATGAGAGAGAGACAGGCTAAGAGAGAGAGGGGGTGAGAGAGAGGGTCTGAGAGAGAGGGGGTGAGAGAGAGGAGGTGAGAGAGAAGGGGTGAGAGAGAGAGAGGTTGAGAGAGAGAGAGAGGTGTGTGAAAGAGGGGGAAGTATGATGGAGGGATGAGAAAGACAGCGGTGAGAGAGAGGGGGCTGAGATAGAGAGGGCTGAGAGAGGGGGATGAGAGCGACGGGGTAAGAGAGAAGGGGTGAGAG
Source organism: Chiloscyllium plagiosum (assembly GCF_037043375.1). Classification (NCBI taxonomy): domain Eukaryota; kingdom Metazoa; phylum Chordata; class Chondrichthyes; order Orectolobiformes; family Hemiscylliidae; genus Chiloscyllium; species Chiloscyllium plagiosum. Next base: position 58,735,054 of record NW_028270184.1, on the reverse strand, counting down.
AGAAGCGGTGAGAGAAAGAGGCGTGTGAGAGGAACAGGGGTAAGAGAGAGAGAAGGGTGAGAGAGAGGGGGGTGTGAGAGAGGGATGAGAGAGAGAGACAGGCTGAGACAGAGGTTGAGAGAGAGGGTGATAGAGAGGCGTGAGAACGAGGGATTGTGAGAGACGGGTAAGAGAGAAGGGTGAGAGAGAGGGTGAGAGAGAGAGGGGGTGAGAGAGATCAGGGTGGGAGAGAGAGGGGATGAGGAAGAAAGAGGAGTGAGAGAGAGGGATGAGAGAGTGTGGGGGAGAGATTAAGGAGAGGGAGGATGTAGAGAGTGGGGCAGAGAGAGGGGGGAGAGAGGGGGAGACCGAGTGGGGAGAGGGTTGGATAGAAAGGGGGAGAGAGATAGAGGGCATGGAGACAGGGGAGTGAAAGAGAGATGAGAGAGAGGAGGGAGAAAGAGAGGGGGAGAGAGGGGGGAGAGTGAGAGGGGGTGAGAGAGGGGCAGGAAAGAGAGGGGGAGAGAGATGGCGAGAGGGCGAGTGGCGTGAGAGGGGGGAGAGAGGAGGGAGAGAGAGGGGAGAAGGGGAGAGAGGTGGGCGAGAGAGAGAGGGGTGAGAGTGTGGGATGAGAGAGAGGGGTGAGACAGAGGGGTGAGACAGAGGGGTGAGAGAGGATTGAGACAGAGGGGAGAGGGGAGAGTGGTGAGTGAGAGAGAGGGGTGAGATAGTGGGTTGAGAGCGAAGGCTAAGACAGAGGGGTGAGACAAAAGGGAGAGAGGGAGAGAGTGGGGAGAGAGGGACGAGAGAGGTGGGAGAGAGTGGGGGAGTGGGGGAGAGAGAGGTTGTGGGGACAGAGGGGGGAATGAGAGAGGTGGAGTGAAAGAGTGGGAAGAGAGCACAAGAGGGGCAGTGGGAGAGAGAGAAGGTTAAAGAGAGAGAGCCGGAGAGAGAGGGTGAGGGAGAGACGGTTTGAGAGTGAGAGGGGGTGTGAGTGAGAGGGGGTGTGAAAAAAGAGGGGTGTGAGAGAGAGAGAGAGAGAGAGAGAGAGTCGGGCGAGAGAGAGGGTTTGGCTGGAGAGTGAGTGAGGGGGTGAGAGGTAGAGGGTGAGAGAGAGAGAATGAGCGAGGGGTGGGGGGTGGGGAGAGAGAGAGAGAGACAGACAGAGTGCCAGAAACAGAGAGAGAGTGAGATGTCTCAGGGAGGACCGATACAGCAGAAGTGAAAGCAGGACCCTCACAAGGTGGTGGGAATGAAACCTAGAATATAGCTGTTCCCTGCCCAGCTCTGTATCTATGTCCTGTCTTCCATGTGTGAATACAGAAGGCCACGAACTCCTCCCTGTGCTGTTTACTGTGAGTGATCTTACCGGCTGCAGGATTTACTGAAGGCTCCAGACCTCCCTCTTCATGTCTCTCTGGCTGACCAACCGTCTTTGATGTGGCTATGTTGAAACTTTATTGCTGGAACAACACAGCAGGTCAGGCAGCATCCAGGGAACAGGAGATTCGACGTTTCGGGCACAGGCCCTTCTTCCGGAATCCTGAAGAAGGGCCTGTGCCCGAAACGTCGAATCTCCTGTTCCCTGGATGCTGCCTGACCTGCTGTGCTGTTCCAGCAATAAAGTTTCAACTTTGATCTCCAGCATCTGCAGACCTCACTTTCTCCTTGATGTGGCTATGGACGAGACAGGAGTTAGGAATTCGGCTGAGACAGGAACATCCTTTAGACCTACAAGAGACAGAGAAACAGACAGAATCGGAAATTAGACTGATGCAGTGAGGGTTACACATGGAGGATGGCACTGAGTCCCACAGAGATCTGGAAAATCCCAGTCTCCATCCCTGGCCTGCGCTTTTGCATCGCTCTGGAAAGGAGAATTTTGTTGGCTCAGGATCTGGAGTAGCAGACCCACACATTGAGGGTTACCACATGGAGAGTGACTGAGTGATATCACCAGAGTGCTGGACGGTATCAGGATCACACAATGGTCATGATGAAAGTGCTGTGATTCATGGTGCACGGGGATCAGTACTCACTGACGGTTGAGCTACGAGTGGAACAGGTGATGGCCTCGTGCTATTCTCCCCGGACTGTTCATCCAGATGTTAATGCCGGTGTCAGCTATACCCATCTAACTGCTTAATATCCTTTCAGGAGGGAAATCTGTTATAGACAGTGGGTCTTCCCTACACATGATCCAGACCCAGAGCGATGGGGTTGACTCTAAACTGCTCTCTGTAATGATCCAGCAAGGCACTCAGCTCAAGGGCAGCTCGGGGTGGGCATGCGATGCTGGCCAGCCAGAGACAGCAACATCCCATGAGTGAATTAAACACAACATTGCTGGGACCAGTGTCCTGGCCAATCATGTTGGTAGGCTTATGGACAGGACTTTAAGCTGACAGAGAGGATGCAGGGCCAGGGTTCAGGTGAAAGGAGCTTTCCAAATCCAAAGAAAATGGCAATGTAGCTGAAGACAAGCAGAACGGAACAGGAAGAGACAGAGTTTGACTGAAACTGTACATCAGTGAATTGGACTGTGACAAGAAATTGTGGAAAGAGTCAATCGTAATGTACTTTTTTTGGACTGGCTAAAGTCTCTGGTACGAGATAAACTAGGTTTAGTGGTAACACTGTGAAGAAAAGGTGGAACATGAATATTCTATTGTACACCTCCTTGAGGGGTCTCAGGGAGAGTAGGATGCATAACCCTGACAGTAATGGGTAACAACGGCAGTGTTAAGAAAGCATTTGGCCTCAGATGATGAAGCTGAATCAGCCTGATGCAGATTCTGGGTAACACGTGTCAAAAACACAAGCAGGAGAACAGTTTTTCGGCTGCCTAACAGCATTTCATTGCTTAACCCTGTTACACATTCCAATGAATTCCTGTGTACTGCGAAGGCACTGTGATCGTTTTGGGAGATTTCAGTCTTTGTATATCTGGGACAGTCACATTGGCAAAAGTGATGATCTCCAAACTCCTCTTTGAATGTTTGTATCAGTGTTTCTTTGAATAAAACGTTGTGCAAACAGCGTGACTATCTCAGATCGACCGTTGGGTGATGACGTTGAGTGAAGGAGTAATGTCCCACTGAGATATCCTCTGGGAAATTGTAGTGTCGTGGAAGTCAGCGAGATGATGGATTTTTAAAGTGATCATAAGGCACACACTACAATCACAACCAAAGCCATTGACATGTGTTTGAGAGGAGAACTGACCAAGGTAAACAGGGGAAACAGTGAAGTGTATGGCTGGAAATGGAGAGTGGAAAACATTTACAGTCATAGAGATGTACAGCACAGACACAGACCCTTCGGTCCAACTCATCCACGCCACCCACATATCCTAACATAATCTCGTCACATTTGCCAGCACTTGGCCCAAATCCCTCACAATCCTTCCTGTTCGTATACCCATCCAGATGCCTTTTAAATGCAGTAATTGTACCAGTCTCCACCACTTCATCTGGCAGGTCATTCCATACACGCAACACGCTCCACATCAAAACGTTGTCCTTTACATTCCTTTTATATCTTTCCCTTCTCATCCTGAACCTGCGACCTCCAGTTCTGGACCACCCCACCCCAGGGAAAAGACCGTGTCTGTTAATCCTAACCATGCCTCTCATGGTTTTATAAAACTCCATATGGGGTTTCCTTCAGCCTCAGACATTCTAGGGAAAACATCCCCAGCTCATTTAACCTCTCCCTTTAGCTCAAATCTTCCAATCCTGTCAGCATCTTTGTAAATCTTTTCTGAACAGTTTCAGTTTATACAATATCCATCCAATAGGGAGGCGACAAGAATTGCACGCAATATTCCAACAATGGCTTATCCAATGTCCTGTACAGCCACAACATGACCTGCCAACTCCTCTACTCAATGCAATGATCAGTAAACACAAGCATACCAAACACCTTCACTATCCTATCGACCCACAATTCTCCTTTCAAGGAACAATAAACCTGCACTCCAAGGTCACTTTGTTCAGAAACACTCCCTGGGACCTTAACATTAAGTGTATAAATCCTGCGAAGACTTGCTTTCCGAAAATGCAGCACCTCCCATTTATCTGAATTAAACTCCATCTGTCACTCCTCAGTCTATTGGCCCATCAGTTCACCATCACGTTGTAATGTGAAGGAACATTCTTCACTGTCCACTACACCTCTAATTTTGGTGTCTTCTGCAAACTTACTAACTATACCTGCTATGTTTACATCCAAATCATTTATATAATTAATGGAAAGTAGTGGATGCAGCACCGATCCTTGTGGCACTTCACTGGTCACAGGTCTCCAGTCTGAAAAAACAACCCTCCACAACCACCCTCTATCTTCTACCTTTGAGCCAGTTTTGTAATCAAATGGCTGGTTTTCCTTGTATTCTATGAGAGCTAGCCCCTCCCTGACTGATCCCTACCCAACACTGCAATCTCTCCCTCCCTGCCTGATCCCTACCCAACACTGCACTCACCCCCTCCCTTCCTGATCCCTACCCAACACTACATTCATCCCCTCCCTGACTGATCCCTACCGAACACTGCAATTTCTCCCTCTCTGACTGATCCCCACACAACACTGCACTCACCCCATTCCCTGACTGAGCCGTACCCAACACTATAAACTCACCCTCTCTCTACCTCCTCTCTCCCCCTCTCACTCGCTCTCCTCTCTCGTACCCCCTCTCTCGCCGCCCCCATTCCTCTCTGTCCCAATCTCTCTCTCTCTTCACTCGCTCTCTTCCCTTACTCTATCACCTCACTCTCCCCCTCTCTCCCCTCCTGGTGTGAGAGAAGGGGTGTGAGAGACGGGGTGTGAGAGAGGGGTGTGAGAGAGGGGGTGTGAGAGAGGGGGTGTGAGAGAGGGGTGAGAGAGTGTGGGTGAGAGAGGGGGGAGAGAGGGGGAGAGAGGGGCAGAGGGGGGAGAGTGGGGTGATAGAGTAAGGGGAGAGAGCTAGTAAAGAGAGAGAGATGGGGACAGAGAGGAGTAGAGAGAGGGGGCGCGAGAGGGTGGTACGAGAGAGAAGGGCAAGAGAGAGGGGAGAGAGAGGGGGAGAGAGGGGGAGAGAGAGGAGGAGAGAGGGGAGAGAGAGAGAGGGGAGAGAGATGGGGTAGAGAGAGAGGGGGGGAGAGGGAGAGGGGGAGAGACAGAGAGAGGGGTGAGAGAGAGATGCGAGAGAGGGGGGGCAAGAGGGGGAAGAGAGAGAAGGAGGAGAGAGAGCTGGAGAGAGGGGGAGAGAAAGGGAGAGAGAGAATTTGGGGAGAGAGAGGAGTCGAGAGAGTTTGGCATGAGGGGGAAGAGAGGGGGAGAGAGTGAGTGGGGCGACAGAGGGTGTGAGAGAGAGGGGGTGAGAGAGAAGTGGTGTGAGAGAGGTGGTGTGAGAGAGGTGGTGTGAGAGAGGGTGTGAGAGATGGTGAGAGAGAGTGGGTGAGAGAGTGGGTGAGAGAGTGTGGGTGAGAGAGGGGGAGAGAAGCGGAGAGAGGGGGAGAGGGGGGAGAGTGAGGTGATAGAGTAAGGGGAGAGAGCTAGTGAAGAGAGAGAGATGGGGGCAGAGACGAGTAGAGAGAGGGGGCGCGAGAGGGGGTACGAGAGAGGAGGGCGAGAGAGACTGGAGAGAGGGGGAGAGAGGGGGTAGGGAGAGAGGGGGAGAGAGGGGAGAGTGAGGCGGAGTGAGAGGGTGTGAGAGAGAGGTGAGAGAGATTGTGAGAGAGGTGGTGAGAGAGAGAGGGTGACAGAGAGTTGGAAAGATGGAGAGAGAGAGGGCATGAGAGAGGGGGTTAGAGAGGGGGTTGAGAGAGGTGGTGCGAGGGGGGTGAGGGAGATGAAGAGTGAGTTTAGGGGCGAGGGGGCAGAGAAAGGTGGGAGAGAAAGGCGGATGGAGATTGGAGGAGAGAGTGGGGAGAGAGAGGGGTAGAGTGAGAGAGTGAGAAAGAGTGGGGGAGAGAGAGGTTGGGAGAGAGGGAGAGGGTAGCAGAGAAGGGGAGACAGAGAGAGAAGAGAGAGATATGGGTGAGTTGCGGGGAGAGTGGGGAAAGACAGTGGGGGAGAGAGAGGAGAGAGTGAGGGGGGAGAGAGAGAGGGAGCGAGAGAGGGAGAGGGAGGGGAGAGATTTAGGTGACAGAGTAGGGGTTACTAAAGAGAGGGGGAGAGAGATTGAGGGAATTGAGGGAGCACTACCTGACGTACTGACGGAGAACTACTTGAGGTATTGAGGAAGCACTTTCTGAAGTACTGAGGGAGCACTTTCTGAGATACTGAGGGAGAGCGATCTGAGGTACTGAGTGAGCACGATCTGAGGTATTGAGGGAGCACTATCTGAGGTATTGAGGGAGCACCTTCTGAGGTACCAAGGGAGCACTTTCTGAGGTACTGAGGGAGAACTATCTGAGGTACTGAGGGAGCACTATCTGAGGTATTGAGGGAGCATTTTCTGAGGTACTGAGGGAGAATTATCTGACGTATTGAGGGAGCACGTTCTGAGGAATTGAGGGAACACTTTCTGAGGTACTGAGGGAGCAGATTCTGAAGTACTGAGGGAGCACTTTCTGAGATACTGAGGGAGAGCGATCTGAGGTACTGAGTGAGCACTATCTGAGGTATTGAGGGAGCACTATCTGAGGTATTGAGGGAGCACCTTCTGAGGTACCAAGGGAGCACTTTCTGAGGTACTGAGGGAGAACTATCTGAGGTACTGAGGGAGCACTATCTGAGGTATTGAGGGAGCATTTTCTGAGGTACTGAGGGAGAACTATCTGAGGTATTGAGGGAGCACTTTCTGAGGAATTGAGGGAACTCTTTCTGCGGTACTGAGGGAGCATATTCTGAGGTATTAAGGGAGCACTATCTGAGGTATTGAGGGAGAACTATCTGAGGTACTGAGGGAGAACTACCTGAGGTACTGAGGGAGCACTTTCTGAGGTATTGAGGGAGCACTTTCTGAGGTACTGAGGGAGCACTTTCTGAGGGATTGAGGGAGCACTGTCTGAGGTACGGAGGGAGCACTTTCTGAGGTATTGAGGGATCTCTTTCTGAGGTATTGAGGGAGCACTGTCTGAGGTACTGAGGGAGCATATTCTGAGGTATGAAGGGAGCACTATCTGAGGTATTGAGGGATCACTATCTGAGGTACTGAGGGAGAACTACCTGAGGTAGAGGGAGCACTTTCTGAGGAACTGAGGGAGCATTTTCTGAGGTATTGAGGGAGCACTTTCTGAGGTAGTGAGGGAGCACTTTCTGAGGTACTGAGGGAGCACTCTCTGAGGTATTGAGGGAGCACTGTCTGAGGTACTGAGGGAGCACTTTCTGAGGTATTGAGGGATCTCTTTCTGAGGTATGAAGGGACCACTATCTGAGGAATTGAGGGAGCATTATCTGAGGTACTGCGGGATAACTATGTGAGCTGTTGAGGGGGCACTTTCTGAGGTAATGAGGGAGTACCAATTGAGGTTCTGACGGAGCACTTTCTGAGGTATGGAGGAAACACTTTCAGAGGTATTTAGGGAGCAGTATCTGAGGTATTAAGGGAGACCTATCTGAGGTACTGATGGAGCACTATCTGAGGTATTGATGGAGCATTATCTGAGATATTGAGGGAGCACTTTCTGAGGTATTGAGGGATCACTATCTGAATGACTGAGGGAGAACTATCTGAGGTATTGAGGGAGCACTATCTGAGGTACTGAGGGAGAACAGTCTGAGGTACTGAGGGAGAACTATCTGAGGTATTGTGGGAGAATGATCTGAGGTACTGAGGTAGAACTATCCGAGGTACTGAGGGAGCACCATCTGAGCTATTGAGGGAGAACTATCTGAGGTATTGAGGGAGCACTTTCTGAGGTACTGAGGGAGCAATATCTGAGGCCATGAGGGAGCAATGTCTAAGGTATTGAGGGAGCACTATCTGAGGTACTGAGGGAGCACTATCTGAGGTATTGAGGGAGCAGTATCTGAGGCATTGAGGGAGCAATTTCTGAGGTACTGAGGGAGCACCTTCTGAGGTATTGAGGGAACACTGTCTGAGGTACTGAGGGATCAATTTCTGAGGTACTGAGGGAACACTTTGAGGTACTGAGGAAACACTATCTGAGGTATTGAGGGAGCACTTTCTGAGATATTCAGGGAGCACTTGCTGAGTACTGCGGGAGAACTATCTGAGGTACTGAGGGAACACCTTCTGAGATATTGAGGGAGCACTTTCTGAGGTATTGAGGGAGCACTTTCTTAGGTATTGAGGGAGCAATTTCTGAGGAACTGAGGGAGCACTTTCTGAGGTATTGAGGGATCACTTTCTGAGGCATTGAGGGAGCACTTTCTGAGGTATTGAGGGAGCATATTCTGAGGTACTGAGGGAGCACATTCTGAGGTATTGTGGAATCAATTTCTGACGTATTGAGGGAACACTTTCTGAGGTATTGAGGGAGCACTTTCTGAGGTACTGAGGGAGAACTATCTGAGGCACTGAGGGAGCACTATCTGAGGTATTGAAGCACTTTCGGAGGTACTGAGGGAGAACTATCTGAGGTATTGAGGGAGCAATTTCTGAGGTACTGAGGGAGCATTCTCTGAGGTACTGAGGGAGAACTATCTGAGGTATTAAGGGAGCATTATCTGAGGTATTGAGGGAAGACCATCTGAGATATTGAGGGAGCATTGTCTGAGGAATTGAGGGAGCACTCTCTGAGGTACTGAGGGGGAAATATCTGACGTAATGAGGGAGCACTTTCTGAGGTACTAACGGAGCACTTTGTGTGGTATGGAGGGAGCACTTTCTGACGTACTGAGGGAACACATTCTGAGGTATTGAGGGAGCACAATCTGAAGTACTGAGGGAGAAATATCTAAGGTACTAAGGGAGCACTTTCTGAGGTATTGAGGGAGCACTTTCTGAGGTATTGATGGAGAACTATCTGAGGTATTGAGGGAGCACTTTCTGAGGATCTGAGGGAGCACTATCTGAGGTATTGAGGGACAACTCTCTGAGGTATTGAGGGAGAACTATCTGAGGTATTGAGGGAGCACTTTCTGAGGCAGTGAGGGAGCACTTTCTAAGGTACTGAGGGAGCACTATCTGAGGTATTGAGGGAGAACTATCTGAGGTATTGAGGGAGCACTTTCTGAGGATCTGAGGGAGCACTATCTGAGGTATTGAGGGGAAACTATCTGATGCATTGAGGGAGCACTATTTGAGGTACTGAGGGAGAAGTATCTGAGGTATTGAGGGAGCACTTTCTGAGGATCTGAGCGAGCACAATCTGAGGTATTGAGTGAGAAATATTTGATGCATTGAGGGAGCAATAATTGATGTACTGAGGGAGAAGTATCTGAGGTATTGAGGGAGCACTTTCTGAGGATCTGAGGGAGCACAATCTGAGGTATTGAGGGAGAAATATCTGATGCATTGATGGAGTACTATTTGAGGTACTGAGGGTGCCCTTTCTGAGGTATTGAGGGAGCACTATCTGAGGTACTGAGGGAGCATTTTCTGAGGTATTGAGGGATCACTATCTGACGGACTGAGGGAGAACTATCTGAGGTATTGAGGGAGCACTACCTGAGGTTTTGAGGGAGCACTTTCTGAGGTATTGAGGGAGCACTATCTGGGGTTTTCAGGGAGAACTTTCAGGTGGTACAGAGTGCAGAGGATAGAAAGGAACAGATGCAATTCCCTGATCGTTTCCTCAGGGACCCCGAGACCCTCTCGTGTCATAATTTGAAATGGAAGCCACTCCCCATTTCTGAAGATTCAGATCATTTTAAACAATCAGTGAAAAATAACATCAGGATGTGTCTGAAACATGGTTTGCAGGTAAACTTTCATCAATCGATTGTGACTTGTTACTTGGAGACGCTTTAGAAAAGCAGGCACCCAAACAGACTAACGCTAGCTATGCAAGAGGTGGTGCACAGGAAGATCCAACAAGTCTCTGCAGCTGCTGTCTGTCTCCCTGGAGCAATCATCATGCGAGATCAGGGTTCTGTCCTGGGAGAAATCATTTCTTCATCAATACCTCAACCATGCCTTTACAGCCATGTGCGTGTGTGTGTGTGTGTGTGTGTGTGTGTGAGAGAGAGAGAGAGAGAGAGAGAGATAGAGAGAGAGATTGCCCGTGTTTGTGTGTGTAAAAGAGTGGATGCATGTGTATCTCTGTGTGTCTGTATGTGTGTGCCTGAGAGAGAATGTGCATGTTCATGTGAGAGTGTGTGGCTGTGTGTGTGTTTGAGGGTGTGTGTGTCTCAGTGTGCATGTGTGTGAGTGAGGGTGTGTGTGAGAGCGTGTGTGTGTTTGAGAGAGAAGGTGTGTCTGTGTGTATATGTGTGTGCCTGTGTGTTTATGTGTGTATGTGTGTCTGTGTGTCTTTGTGTGAGAAAGAGTGTGTATATGTGTGTGTGTGAGTGTGCGTCTGTGTACATGTGTGTGAGAGTGAGTGTGTCTGTGTGTGAGAGAGTGTGTGTGTCAGTGTGTGTGAGAGAGTGTGGGTGTCCTTGTGTGTGTGAGAGAGAGAGTGTATCTATGCATATTTGAGGGAGCGTGTGTCTGCATGTGTATGTTTGTGAGAGAGGGAGTGTAACTGTGTGTTATGTGATTGAGAGAGAGAGCGTCTGTGTGTGAGAGAGTGTGTGTCAGTGTGTGTGTGAGAGAGAAAGTGTGTGTCCATGTGTGTGTGTGCGAGAGAGAGTGTGTCTATGTGTGTTTGAGGGAGCGAGTGTCTGCGTGTGTATGTGTGAGAGAGAGTGTCTGTGTGTGTTTGAGGGATCATGTGTCTGTGTGTCTGTCTGTGTGTGTGTGAGTGAGAGAGTGTCTGTGAGTGTGTGAGACAGAGAGAGTATGTGTGTGAGAGAGAGTGTCTGTGTGCGTGAGAGTGAGTGGGTGTGTGAGAGAATGAGAGTGTGTGTGTGAGAGTGTTTGTAAATGAGAGAGAGTGTGTGTATGTGTGTGTGAGAGAGTGTGTCTGTGTGTGAGAGAGTGTGTGCCTGTGTGTGCGTGAGAGGGAGTGCTTGTGTGTGAGAGAGAGAGTGTCTGCGTGTATGTGTGAGAGACTGTGTCCGTGTGAGGGAGCGTATGTCTGTGCCTGTATGTGTTTGAGAAATATAGTGTGTGCATGTGTGTGTATGTGTGAGAGAGAGTTGTGCCTGTGTGCATGTGTGTTTGAGAGAGTGTCTGTGTCTGTGTTTGTGTTTGGGGGAGCGTGTGTCCGTGTGTGTGAGAGAGCCTGTGTGTGGCGGGGTCCTTTGTGTGTGTGTGTGTGTGTGTGTGTGTGTGTGTGTGTGTGTGTGTGTGTGTGTGTGTGTGTGTGTGTGTGTGTGTGTGTGTGTGTGTGTGTGTGTGTGTGTGTGTGTGTGTGTGTGTGTGTGCTTACTGGGTGCTCATGAATATAAAATCCAGCTGCTGTTTCAGGTGAATTGGTCCTTGTGTCTCCAAAGACACAAAGGCTACAAGATCTGCGGGAAAGAGAGTGCTGCTCATTCCAGTGGGGATTCACCCAGTAAACCTTCCCCACACACTAACATCCCTCTGGCAATGCAGTGACTAGTCCTGCACACAGTGCTCCAGGTACAAACCAATGTAATGTCACCGTAGTCTTACCAGAGCATGGGACAGCTCCTCATTACAGAGCGGTGTCTGGTGGGGAATTAAACAGAGGGTCACAATGGGTAGGTGAGTCCTTCAGGGTAACTCTAGCTAGTGTGGTAAGCTAACTGACCAGCCAACTGAGCTAACCAACCTCACTCCAGGGACATGCCCTGTATAACCCAATCATAGCCAGCCTGCACCTCAATAGGAGCCAGGAGCAAGTTCGTTCGGCCCCACCCTAACCCAGAAGGGAGAGCACGGGAAGCTGATGAAGGAAACAACCCCCTCCCATGTGGCCTACTGAAATGTAGCTGAGGACAGAGCACATCTGGCCTGCTGTTTGCTTCCCCGAGACTGGCCTGCTACACCTTACAGTGAGAGGAGACTGAGGGGAATCTCAAGGAGATTTAACTTCTCACGGAGAGGCTGCAACTCCAATCCAAATCAGGCTGGTTCCCTCCGAGACTCACGGAAGAGTGCAGCACTCTACAGCACTTCTGTCATCCTAACCTCCAGTGTGGGTGCCAAGAGCTGGGAGATCGCATTAAGAACATAAGACCATCCGAAATAGGAACAGGAGGAGACCATTCAGCCCTTCGAGCCTGCTCTGGTATTCAATAGGATAATGGATGATTCAACATTTGATTTGGGAGCTGAAACTAGGACAGAGAATCAAATTAATCTGCCATGAGGAATCATCAGACGAAAGCAGACACACACACACACACACACACACACACACACACAAACACACACACACACACACACACACACACACACACACACACACACACACACACACACACACACACACACACACACACACACACACACACACACACACACACACACACACACACACACACACACACACACGGATTCAGGCCGTCTGTGGGAACCGGGAGAGACAAAGGAGTAAAATGCTAGAAATCTGATAACACAGATTTCACTGCTTCCCTCTCTCTCTGCAGCTCTCATGTCTATTTTTGTTTTCCCAGTTCTCTCTCCCACATCTTTCCTTCAATCCCTATCTCTCAACATCCTTCACATCTCTGTCTCGTTTCCATTTCCCAGCAGATTCCCTTCCCCCTTTTTCACCTCACCAGGTTTTTCAGTAATGCTTAATCATTCAATCTTTCACAAAACTAACACCTCTGCATCTGTCTCTCAGCTCTGTGGGATCTTGCTATTCCTGTCTGTACATCATTCTAGCCACATCACATCATCCCCTACCACCACACCACTCTCTCAGCTCTACATCTCTGCTGTTGCAGCTCCTCTCTCTCTCTCTGTCCTATATTTCTCCCTGGGATTTCTGCCTTGCTGTCTGCCTGAACTTCTCTCCCTCCCTTTCTCTCCCCATTTTCACCTTGTATCTGTCTGACATTGTATTTCTCTTCCTGGAGTTTCACACTCTCTCTCCCTCTGTCTGGCTGTCTTCTGCTCTCTCTCAGTTCTTCTCAAATTCTCTCCCCCCTCTGCCTGCCTGTCTTTCTCTTGTTCTCTCCCTCACTCTCACTCTCTGTCCGTCCATCTTTCTCTCTCTGCTGTCGTTTCTCTCCCTCTTTCTCCATGGACCCCTCTGCTCAGTCCCAGTGACTGGGGGAAGGGGCATTGGGAAGAGTCTGCCGCAGTGCCTGGTCTCTCTCAGGTTTTACCCCCACTGTAGGGGAGGATCATGAAGTACTTTTCTGAGTGAGTTTGAAATAGAGAAAAAATAGAGAAAGGGAGAGTGATAAAAAGAGAGCGAGACATGGCGAGGATGGAGATGGACAATGTGGTGAGAGAGAAATGGGCAGTGAGAGTCAGGGAGGCGGAGTGAGAAAAGGACTGAGTGAGAGAGAGAGACAGGGAGAAAGTGAGAGAGTGAGAACGACATAAACTGAGGGAGATGGACAGTGTGTGTACTTGGCGATGGTTTTTAAGTGCGATCTTGCTGTGCATTACAGCAGTCAGTCAAAAGGCAAGTTAGACTCCGCACTATGTCCTCCAGCCCAGGAGCTGTGAGTCTGCATGGGAAGGGGGAGAGTGGGAGACCAAGGAGGTAGTGTGACAGCCAGAGACAGGGGGATTGTTTGATGGGACTTTGGGGTTGGTGGAAAAAGGAGGGGCTGTTGTCAGAGAGAGATGGAGGGAGGGACAGCATGTGATGCAAAGTCTGGGACAGGGTGGAGAAGAGGTCTCCACACGAAGAATAGTCAATGAGGCCATTCAGGGGCTAATCCTGAAGATCCTGAACAGGACCAGGATCATTCAATGGGGGAAGGGAGATGATGGGCAGAAATGACTCCATCTGTGTTGCAAACTTTCTGTAATTCTGGGACTGGGATCTTGCTGTGCATTAAAATAGTCCCAGGCCAGTCAACCCAGACTCATTTCCCGGTGTGAGAAAGTGAGGACTGCAGATGCTGGAGAGTCAGAGTGACAAAGTGATGAGCTGGAGTAGCACAGCAGGTCAGGGAGGAGAGTCGATGGTTCAGGCCTGACCTGCTGGGTTTTTCCAGCTCCACACTTTTCCACTCAACGCCCTCTGCCCCAGGGAGTGGGGCTCACAGCAATGTTGGGGGGGGCACCTAAATATTTGAGGGGGGCACAGTTGGTGAGGTAGGTATTTGGGGAAGGGAATAAATTTGGGAGGAGAGTGAAAATCATGGGCAATTGTTTTTAGGGGGTTCAAAATTGGGTGAACACTTCCAGGTCTGAAATAAAGAAAAAGAGAAAGGGAAGATGAGAAAAAGAGAGAGAGGTAGAGAGAGTGGGGATGGAGAAGGGGGATGAGAGAAAGATGGGGCAGAGACAGACAGTGAGAGGGAGGGTGTGAGAGAAAGGCCGATTGAGAGAAAGAGACAGACAGGGAGAGAGAAGGACAAAGAGAGAAGGGGAAGTCAGACTGAGACAAACAGGCGTTGAAGCATGGACAGACTGAAGGGGTGACACTCAGTATTCCAGTTGGTTCCAGCTCCCTCTCTCTCAATGGTTTTTTACACTCCCTCTCTCCCAAGCTCCTGTGGTTTGCTTCAGCTTGTCTCCCTTCCTCTCACTCTCCCTCTCTCTGGATGGTGAGCTGGTCTCTGTCCCTTGCCATGTTGGTCTCCTCAGAAAGCCTCCAGAAAATTCAAGAGATCAGTCTGCAGGTGATCCCTGGTTTTGTTCATTTCTGGATTTTGTTCATTTCCCAGAACTTTCTATACTTCTGGTCAATTCGGAGAATCAGTTAATAGTTTGAAGCGTTGCTAATCATTTGGATGGCTTATTCCTGTTAGTTTCTTTGTGTAACAGGACCCGGTGCCTTCCTATCTGGGCCCTCCTTTGGTGGAGACGTTGTTAGGGATATGTCTGCCCAGGAGAACTGTTGCCTTTTACATTATGCTGATGGGATAACCATCTGGCTGCTGTCTGGCTTTTGTGATTTGGGAGTATAACTTGTCCAATATACCCAGCATCTCTTGGCTGTCTATCTGTGTTTTAGCAAGGAGGCCGCAACATTTCACCCATTCCCCCTCCCCCACCCAGTCTTTTGAATGGAAAGAAGTTTATACAATGAATTTTAAAAACTGGTTATGCTTGTTGTCAGAGTAGCCTGCTGTTTGAGCGAAAGCCATTTTGTGCATTGGTCAAACCGATTGTCATATGGCTGATAAGCGATATCATAGAATCCCTACAAAGCAGAAACAGGCCCTTCAACCCATCGAATCCACAATGACCCTCTGAAGAGAATCCAATTCAGATCCATCTCCTGATGATATCTCTGAAACCCTGCATTTCCCATGGCTATTCCAGCTAACCTGAATATCCCTCGACACTACGGGAAATCTGTCAAAAATGTGCACCATTGAACAGTGGGAGGAAACCCATGCAGATGCAGGGAGAATGTACAAACTCCACACAGACAGTCGCTCAAGAGTGGAATCAAACCCAGGTCTCTGGCGCTGTGAGGCAACAGTGCTAACCACTGAGCGACTGTGGCACTCCTAACTGTTTCGACAAAACATATTCCTTTCTGAGAATCCGTACAGAATTGGGATGCATAGCCAACATTCAGTGAGCAGAATAAATACAAGGGAATGAGACCTGCTGGCTCAAACTCCAGGAATTCCCTCCATAAGGACATTGTGGGTCCACCACCTGCAACAGTTCAAGGAGGCAGCTCACCACCAAAACCAACTCCCGATCAGCTATGGTCAGGCAATCAATACTGGGCCCAGCCAGGAACACTCAAACGCTGCAAATGAATGAAACTAAGGTGATCACCCGGGGAGTTCCATCTTCCTTCCAGACCCTGGGGGTGTATCCAGGTATTATTCACCATGACCGTACCCATCTGTTGCAGCCTGCAATCCTAACCATCAGTATCCCGAGATATATCATGGTGAGTGCGGTTAGGACCACAGCCGATGTGGTCCTCTATCTATCACTCCTCTCTCTATCTCGCCCTCTCTCTCTCCCTCAGCGTTTCTCTATCACACCGCTTCTCTCTCTCTCAGCCCTCTCTCACTCTCACCTGTCTCTCTCTCACACACCCTCTCTCTTACCCCTCTCTCTTCTCACTCCTCTCTCACTCTCCCTCAGCGCTTCTCTCTCACACCACTTCTCTCTCTCACCCCTCTCTCACTCTCACCCCCCTCTCTCTCTCACACACCCATCTCTCTCACCCCTCTCTCTCTCACCTCTCTCTTACCCTCTCTCTCACCCTCTCTCTCTCAGGCCCTCTCTTTCAGCCTCCCTCTCTCTCACCCCCTCTCTCACACACTCTCTCTCTCAACCCCCTTTCTCTCACACCCCTCTCTCTCTCTCACCCTCTCTCTCACCCCTATCTTTCTCACTCCTTCTCTCTCTCCTACTTTCTTTCACACCCTCTCCCTCACGCCCTCTCTTTCAGCCCCCTCTCTCTCCCCCCTCTCTCACACACCTCTCTCTCTCAACCCCCTTTCTCTCACACCCCTCTCTCTCACCCTCTCTCTCACCCCTTTCTCTCTCACTCCTTCTCTCTCAACTACTCTCTCACACCCTCTCTCTCTCTAGCACTCTCTCTCTCAACCTGTCTTTGTCTCACACCCTTCTCTCTCTCTCACCCTCTCTCTCTTACCCCTCTCTCTCTCACACCGCTTCTCTCTCTCACCCTCTCTCTCTGTCAGCCTGTCTCTCTCTCACCCCCTCTCTCTCTTTCACCCCTCTATCTGTCACCCCTCTCTCTCTCAACCTTCTCTCTCTAACCTGTCTCTTCCTCTCTCACACCTCTCTCTCTCAGCCTCTCTCTCTCATTCTTTCTCTCTCCCTCTCTTTGGCAGCCCTTCTCTCTCTCAGCCCCTCTCTCTCTCCCCAGTCTCTCCCACCCTGATCTCTCTCACAGTCCCTCTCTCTCTCACCCCTCGCTCTCTCATCCCTCTCTCTCTCTGATCCCTCTCTCTCTCACCCCTCTCTCTTACCACTCTCTCACTTATCCTCTCTCTTACCCCTCTCTCTCACCCCTCTCTCTCACCCTCTCTCTCACCCCTTCTCTCTCAACCCCTCTCTCACCTCTTCTCTATCAGCCCTCTCTCTCTCAGCACCCCTAGTCACTCCAGTCTTTCCCATCCTGATCTCTCTGATACACTCTCTCTCACCATCTCTTTCTCTCACCCCTTCACTCTCTCATCCTGTCTCTCTGTCACCCCTGTCTCTTTCTCACCCGCTCTCTCTTCCACCCCTCTCTCTCCCTCACCCCTCTCTCTCACCCATCTCTCTTTCACTCCTCTCTCTCACCCTCTCGCTCTTACCCGTCTCTCTCTCTTACACACCTCTCTCTCTCTCAAGCCCTCTCTTTCAGCCCCTCGCTGTCTCACCCCCCTTACACACCTCTCTCTCAACTCTCTGTCGCTCTCACACTCCTCTCTCTCTCTCGCTCACCCTCGCTCTCAACCCTCTCTCTCACCCCCTCTCTCTCAGGTCCTCTCTTTCAGCCCCCCTCTCTCTCACACACCCTTCTCTCTCTCTCACCCTCTATATCTCTCATCCCCTCTCTCTTAACCCTCTCTCTCTCACACACCTCTCTCTCACACACCTCTCTCACCTCTCTCTCTCACACACCCTCTCTCTCTTACCTCTCTCTCTCTCACACACCTCTATCTCACACCCTCTCTCTCACCCCCCTCTCTCACACCCTGTCTCTCTCATACCTCTCTCTCACCCCTTCTCTCTCACCCCTCTCTCTCACCCCTCTCTTAGGCCCTCTCATTCAGTCCCTCTCACTCTCTCACTCCTCTCTCTCTCTCACCCCTCTCTCTCTCACTCTCCTCTCTCTCACCTTCTCTCTCTCTCTCACCCATTCTCTCTCACCCCCTCTCTCAGGCCCCCTCTCTCACCCCTCTCTCTCTCATCCCGCTCTCCCTCTCACATCTCTCTCTCTCTCATCCCTCTCTCTCATCTCCTCTCTCACCACCCCCTCTCACCCCTCTCTCTCACCGCCTCTCTCTCACCCCTTCTCTCTCACACCCCTCTCTTTCACCCCTCTTTCTCACACCCCTTCTCTCTCACCCCCCTCACTCTCACACCCCTCTCTCTCTCTCTCACGCCCTTTCTCTTACCCCTCTCTCTCACCCTTCTCTCTCACCCCCTCTCTCCCTCAACTGGCTCATCTGTCTCCCCTCTCTCTCTCCTCTCTCTCACTCTCCCACACCCTTTCTTTCTTAGCCCTCTCAATCTCTTACCCCCTCTCTCTCATGCCTCTCTCTCACCTTCTCTCTCACCTATTCTTTCTCTGCCTTTCTCTTACCTTCTCTCTCTTTCTCACCTGCTCTCTCTTCCACTCCGATCTCTCTCACACACCCTCTCTCTCACCCCTCTCTCTCTCACCCCTCTCTCTATTACCCCTCTCTCTCTCATATCACTCTCTCTCTCAGACCCCTCTAGCTCTACCCAGTCTCTCCCAACCTGATCTCTCTCACACACCTTCTCTCTCACGCCTTTCTCTCTTACACCTCCCTCTAACTCACCCCCTCTCTCTGAGGCCCTCTCTCTCTCTCACCCCCTCACTCTCTTTCACCCCTCTCTCACTCTCTCTTACCTCTCCCTCTCACCCCCTCTCTCTCACACGTCTCTCTTTCAGCCCTTATCTCTCACACACCCCCTCTCTCACAGACCTCTCTCTCAACCCTCTGTCTCTCTCACACACGTCTCTCTCACCCGCTCTCTCAACCCTTTCTCTCTTACCCCTCTCTCTCACACACACCTCTCCCTCACCCTCTCTCTCACCCCTTCTCTCTCATACCCTTCTCTCTCTCTCTCTCTCTCTCTCTCTAACCCCTCTCTCTAACCCCGCTCTCTCTCTAACCCCTCTCCCTCTTAACCCTCTCTCTCACACACGTCTCTCTCACCCTTTCTCTCTCACCCCTCTCTCTTACGCCCTCTCTCTCACACACTCTCTCTCTCATACCTCTCTCTCTCACCACTTCTCTCTCATTGCCTCTCTGATCCCCCCTCTCTCAGGCCATCTCTTCCAGCCCCTCTCACTTTCTCACCCCTCTCTCTCTCTCACCCATTCTCTCTCATACCCTCTCTCAGCCCCCCTCTCTCTCACCCCTTCTCTCTCTACCCCCTCTCTCACCCCCTGTCTCTCATCCCCTCTCTGTCCCACACCCCTCTCTTTCATCCATCTCTCTCACACACCCTCTCTCTCACCCCCCTCACTCTCACACCCCTCTCTCTCTCACCTTTCTCTCTCTCTCACCCCCTCTCTCCCTCACCCCGCTCTATCTGTCATCCCCTCCCTCTCTCCCCCTCTCTCACCCCCTCACTCTCTCACCCCTCCCACTCTCACCACTCTGATTCTCTCTCACCCCTCCCACTCTCACCACTCTCATTCTCTCTTACCCCTCTCTCTTTCACCCCCCTCTCTGTCTTACCCTCTCTCTTACCCCCTCTCTCACACCATCTCTCTCCCACACTCTCTCCCCCTTTCTCTCCCACACTCTCACTCACCCCCTTTCTCTTTCTCACCCCGATCTTTCCCATCCCTCTCTCTCTCACTCTCGCACCCTTCTCTCTCTTTCCCTCTCTCTTTCTTACCCCTCTCTCTCTTACCTTCTCACTCTCACCCTCTCTTTCTCTGCCTGTCTCTCTCTCACACCCCCTCTCTCTCTCACCCCTCTCTCTCACCCTTTCTCTCTCAAGCCTCTCTCTAATTACCCCTCACTCTCACACCTCTCTTACCCTCTCTCTCTCCTACCCCTCTCTCTTACACCTCTCTCTGTCTCTCACCCTCTCTCTCTCACCCCATCTCTCCCACCCTCTCTTTCAGCCCCTCGCTCTCTCACACACCCCTGTCTCTCACACACCTCTCTCTCAACCCACTGTCTCTCTCACATCCCTCTCTCTCTCACCCTCTCTCTCTCACCCTGTCTCTCTTACTCCTCTCTCTCACACACCTCTCTCCCAACCTGTCTCTCAAACCCCCTCTCTCTCACACCCCTCTCCCTCTCTCACCCTTTCTCTCTCACCCCCTCTCTCAGGCCCTCTCTCTCTCACCCCCTCTCTCTGTCACACCCCCTCTCTCTCACCCCTCTCTCTCACACCTCTCTCTCTCATCCCTCTCTCTCACCCCTCTCTCTCACGTTCTCTCTCACCCCCTCTCTCTCACCCCTTCTGTCTCACTCCCCTCTCTCTCTCACCCCTCTCTCTCAACTCTCTCTCTTACACCCCTCTCTCTGTCACACCCCTCTCTCTCTCACCCCTCTCACTCCCCTACACATCTCTCTTTCATCCCCCTCTCCCACCCCCTCTCTCTCACCCCCTCTCTGTTAGCCCCCCTCTCTCACACCCGCTCTTTCTTTCTCACTCACTCTCTCTCTTTCTCACTTATACTCTCTATCTTTTGCACTCACTCTCTCTCTTTCTCACCCCCTCTCTCTCTCACCCCTTCTCTCTCAACTACTCTCTCTCTCCCGCCCTATCTCTCCCCCTCTCCCCCACTCTCACTCACCCCCTTTCTCTTTCTCACCCACCCCGATCTTTCTCATCCTCCCTCTCTGTCTCACTCTCTCAACCTTCTCCCTCTTTCCCCTCTCTCTCTTACCCCCTCTCTCTCACACCTCTTTCTCACCTTCTCTCTCTCACCCTCTCTTTTTCTGCCTGTCTCTCTCTCACCCCGTCTCTCTTCCTCACCCGCTCTCCCTTCCACTCCTATCTCTCTCACACCCCCTCTCTCTCTCACCACTCTCTCTCACCCCTCTCTCTCTCAATCCCCTCTCTCTCACTCCTCTCTCTCTCACCCCTCTCTCTCACACCCCCTCTCTCTCACACCCCTCTTTCTCTCATCCCTCTCTCTCACACCACTCTCTCTCTCACACCTCTCTCTCTCACACTCCCACTCTCTCACACGCCCTCTCTCTCACACCCCTCTCTCTCACGCCTCTCTCTTAACCCTCTCTCTCAGGCCACCTCCCTCTCTCCCCAGTCACTCCCACCCTGATCTCTCTCGCACACCTTCTCTCACATGCATCTCTCTCTCACCCTATCTCTCTCCCACCCCTCTCTCTCTCTTTCCCCTATCTCTATCTCACCCCCTCTCTCTAAGGCCCTCTCTCTCTCAGCCCCCCTCTCTCTTTCACCCCTCTCTCTCTTATCTCATATCACCATCTCTCTCTCACACTCTGTCTCTCATCTTTGTCTCTCTAAATCAGCCTGTCTCTCTCTCAGCCCCGTTTCTTTCTCACCCACCTTCTCTTCCACCCCGATCTCTCTCTCACACCCTCTCTCTCCCTCACCCCTCTCTCTCCCTCACCCTTCTCTCCCTCTCACCCCCCTCTCTCTCTCTTGCCCGTCTCTCTCTCTCTCCCTCTCTCGAAACCCTCTCTCTCACCTCCTATCTCTCACCTCCTCTCTCTCACCCCCTCTCTCTCATCTCCTCTCTCTCTCCCCCTCTAACTCACCCCCCTCTCTCTCACTCACCTCCTCTCTCTCACATCCCCTCTCTCTCGCCCTCTCTCACTCCTACCGCTGTCTCTCTTACTCCTCTCTCTATCACATCTCTCTCTCACCCTCAATATCATCCCCTCTCTCTCACATCCTCTCTCACTCTCTCTCTCCTACCCATCCATTTTTTTACCCCCCCCTCTCTCTCTCACCTCTCTCTCTCCCACCCTCTCTCTCCCACCCCTTCTCTCTCACCCCTTCTCTCTCACCCACTCTCTCTCACGCCCACTTTTTCAGCCCCTCTCTCACTCTCCCTTCCTTCTCACACACCTCTCTCTCAACCCTGTCTCTCTCACACCCCTCTCTCTCATCCTCTGTCTCTCACTCCTCTCTCTCTTACCACTGTCTCTCTCACCTCGTCTCTCTCTTACCCCTCTCTCTTACCCCTCTCTCTCACACCGCTTCTCTCTCTCACCCTCTCTCTCTTACCCTCTCTCTCTCACCCACCTGTCTCTCACCCCTCTCTCTCTCACCCTCTCTCTCTCTCACCCGCTCTCTCTCTCTCAACCCCTCTCTCTCATCCCTCACGCTCTCACACCTCTCTCTTTCTCACTCCCTTTCTGTCTCACCACCCCTCTCTCAAACTCCCTCACTCTCTCATCCCCTCACTCTCTCACACCCTCACTCTCTCATCTCCTCTCTTGCAATCCCTCTTTCTCACCCCCCTCTCTCACCCCTCTCTCTCCACTCCACCTATCTCTCACCCCCCTTTCTCTCACCGCCCCCGTCTCTCAAACCCCCCTCACTTCTCTCACCCCCTCTCTCTCACCCCTCTCTCTCCCCACCGCCCTCTCTATAAACCTATCTCTCTCACCCCCACCCCCACTCTCTCTCTCAAACCCCCCCTCTCTCAACCTCTCTCTCTCCCCTCTCTCTCTCACCCCTCTCTCTCTCACCCCCTCATTCTCTCACCCCCTCTCTGTCAACCCCTCTCTCTCACACCTCCCTCTCTCACCCCTCTATCTCACCATCCCCTCTCTCAACTCCCCTCACTCACTCATCCCCTCACTCTCTCATCCC
Organism: Chiloscyllium plagiosum; assembly: GCF_037043375.1. Taxonomy (NCBI): domain Eukaryota; kingdom Metazoa; phylum Chordata; class Chondrichthyes; order Orectolobiformes; family Hemiscylliidae; genus Chiloscyllium; species Chiloscyllium plagiosum. Next base: position 58,712,526 of record NW_028270184.1, on the reverse strand, counting down.
CTCAGTCTCTCACACGCTCAATTTCTCACGCCCTGTCTCTTTCTCAAACCCTCTCTCTCTCCCCCTCTCTCTCTTCCCCTCTCTCTCACCTCTCTCTCACCCCCTCTCACACCCTTTCTCTCTTACCCCGCGCTCTCTCTAACCCCTCCGCCTCTCACCCTTCTCGCTCACCCCCGCTCTCTCACCCACTCTCTCAATCACACCGTCTCCTTCTCACTCCAATCTCTCTCTTACCCCTTCTCCACTTTCTCTCTCTCTCAATCACCACTTTTCTCTCACCCCCTCTCTCTCACCCGCTCTCTCTTTCTTACTCACATTCTCACTTTCTCACTTACTCTCTCACTCTCTTTCACTCACTCTCTCTCTTTCTCACCCCCTTTCTCTCTCACACCCCTCTCGCTCACCCTTTCTATCTCACCCCTCTCTCTCTTACTGCTCTCTGTCACCCCTCTCTCTCTTACGTCTCTCTCTCACCCCCTTTCCATTCCCCAGTCTCACTCACCCCCTTTCTCTTTCTCATCCGCTCTCTCCCCACCCCGATCTTTCTCATCCTCCCTCTCTGTTTCACCCTCTCACCCTTCTCCCTCCTTCCCCTCTCTCTTACCCCCTCTCTCTCACACCTATCTCTCACCCTCTCTTTCTCTGCCTGTCTCTCTCTCACCCCCTCTCTCTTTCTTACCCGCTCTCCCTTCCACTCCGATCTCTCTCACACCACCTCTCTCTCTCACCACTCTCTCTCACCCCTCTCTCTCTCAACCCCCTCTCTCTCACCCCTCTCTCTCTCTCACCCCTCTCTCACACCCCCTCTCTCTCACCCCCTCTCCCACCCCCTCTCTCACTCCACCTATTTCTCACCCCCCCTCTCTCTCACCGCACCGTCTCTAAACCCCCCTCACTCTCTCACCCCTCAGGGGACAGAGAGAGGGTGCAAAGAAAGAAGGGGGGACAGAGGGGGTGGGGATAGAGAGAGTAGGGACAGAGAGCGGGAGGGACAGAGAAAGAAGGGGACAGAGAACGTTGGGCCAGAGAGGAGGGTGACAGAGCACGGGGTACAGAGAGGGGGTACAGCGAGAGAGGGGGAACAGAGATAGGGGGGTGAACAGAGATATGGGACAGAGTGAGAGGAAGGTACAGAGAGAGAGGGGTGGACAGAGAGAATGGGGACAGAGAGGAGGGTGATAGAGAGAGAGGGCGACAGAGAAAGGGGGACAGAGAGAGGAGGGAACAGAGGGAGAGGGTGTCAGAGAGGGGGAGCAGAGGGGGAAGAGAGAGGGGTGACAGAGAGAGAGGAGGACAGAGAGAGATGAGAAAGTGAGAGAGGGGGGACAGAGAGAGGGGGTGGACAGAAAGGTGGGGACAGAGAGAGAGGAGGGTACAGAGGGAGGGGTGGACAGAAAGAGGGTGACAGAGAGCGGGTGGAAAGAAATGGGGGGAGAGAGAGAGGGAGACAGAGCGGGCGGGCAGAGAGAGTGGGGACAGAGAGAGAGGGGGACTGAGAGAGGAGTGAACAGAGGGAAAGGGGTCAGAGAGACGGGGCAGAGGGGGTCAGAGAGAGAGGTGACAGAGAGAGAGGAGGACAGAGAGAGAGGGGGACACAGAGAGAGGGGGGACAGAGAGAGGGGGACACAGAGAGGGGAGGACAGAAAGAGAGAGAGGACAGAGCGAGAGAGGGGGACAGAGAGAGAGGGGGCAGACAGAGGGGGAGAGAGCGGGGGGATAGAGAATGGTGGGGCAGAGAAAGAAGGACAGAGAGAGGAGGGAACAGAGGGAGAGGGGGTCAGAGAGGGGGGGTGCAGAGGGGGAAGAGAGAGGGTTGACAGAGAGAGAGGGGACAGAGAGAGAAGGAGACAGAAAGAGAAGGGGACAGAGAGAAGGTGACAGAGAAAGAGTGGGGCCAGAGAGAGGGGTTGCCAGAGAGACGTGAGAAAGAGAGAGATGGGGGACAGAGAGATTGGGTGGACAGAGAGATGGGGACAGAGGGAGAGGAGGGTACAGAGCGAGGGGTGGACAGAAAGAGGGGGACAGAGAGAGGGTAGAAAGAAAGAGGGGGAAAGAGGGGGGACAGAGCGGGCGGATAGAGAGAGTGGTGACAGAAGGAGGGACAGAGAAAGAGAGGGACAGAGAGAGGGGGATAGAGAGAAGGGGGACAGAGTGGGTGCGGTCAGAGAGAGAGGGGGTCAAAGAGAGAGGGGGATAGAGAAAGAGAGGGACAGAAAGAAGGGGGAGAGAGAGGGCGCGGTCAGAGAGAGGGGTCAGAGAGGGGTGGACAGACAGAGAGGGGGACAAGAAAAGAGAGAGAGGGTGGACAGAAAGAGGGGTAGGGAGAGAGAGGGGACAGAGAGAGGGGGACAGAGAGAGAGAGGACAGAGAGAGGTGAACGGAGAGAGAGGGGCACAGAGAGGGGGGACAGAGAGCGTGGTACAGAGAGAGGGGGACAGGTAGAAGGGGGACAAAGAGGGGGTGACAGAGAGAGGGGGCAGAGAGAGGTGAACAGAGAGAGAGGGGTACAGAGAGAGGGGGACAGAGAGAGAGGGGAGCAAGAGAGTGGGGGGAGAGAAGGAGGTAAGGGATGGGGAGAGAGAGGGGGTTAAAAAGAGGGGAAAGAGAGAGAGGGTGGACAGAGAGGGGGACAGTGAGTGGGAGTACAGAGAGAGGGGGCAGAGAAAGAGGGAGGACAGAGCGGAGGGGGGACAGAGAGGAGGGGACAGAGAGAGGGGGAACAGAGAGAGGGGAACGGAGAGATTGGGGGCCAGAGAGATGGGCACAGAGATGAGGGACAGAGATGGGGGAGAGAGAGAGGGGGGACAGAGAGGGGGGCATTGAGAGAGGGGGGCATTGAGAGAGGGGGGGCAGAGAGAGGGGGGCAGAGAGAGGGGAACGGAGAGAGGGGGGGACAGAGAGAGGGTGATAGAGAGGAGGGGGACAGAGAGGAGGACAGAGAGAGGGCAACGGAGAGAGACGGGGGCATTGAGAGAGGGGTACAGAGAGATGAAGGGACAGAGAGGGGGAGAGACAGTGGGAGACAGAGAGAGGGGCGGTCAGAGAGAGGGGGCAGAGAGAGAGGGGGGCAAGAGAGTGGGGGGAGAGAGGGAGGGGAGAGATGGGGAGAGAGAGGATGGACAGAGAGGGGGACAGTGAATGGGCGGACAGAGAGAGGGGGCTGAGAGAGCGGTCAGAGAGAGAGGGGGACAGAGAGGAGGGGGGACAGAGAGGAGGGGGAACAGAGAAAGGGGAACGGAGAGAGAGGGGGCCGGAGAGAGGGGGACAGAGAGGGGCGACAGAGAGAGCGGGGAAAGAGAGAGGGCAAAGGAGAGAGAGGGGGACAGAGAAAGGGTGATAGAGAGGAGGGGGACAGAGAGAGGGCAACGGAGAGAGACGGGGGCATTGAGAGAGGGGTGCAGAGAGATGAAGGGACAGAGAGGGGGAGAGACAGTGGGAGACAGAGAGAGGGGCGGTCAGAGAGAGGGGGCAGAGAGAGAGGGGGCAAGAGAGTGGGGGCAGAGATGGGGAGAGAGAGAGGATGGAGAGAGAGGGGGCAGTGAATGGGGGACAGAGAGAGGGGGCTGAGAGCGCCGTCAGAGAGAGTGGGAGACAGAGGGGGGCAGAGAGGAGGGGGACAGAGAGGAGAGGGACAGAGAAAGGGAAACGGAGAGAGAGGGGGCCAGATTGAGGGGGACAGAGACGGGGGACAGAGAGGGGGGAATGGAGTGAGCGCGGGGACAGAGAGAAGGGAACAGAGAGGAAGGGACAGAGAGAGGGGAACAGAGAGGAGGGGGATAGAGAGGAAGACAGAGAGAGAGGGCAACGGAGAGAGACGGGGGTATTGAGAGAAGGGAACAGACAGAGAGGGCAACGGAGAGAGAGGGGGTCAAAGAGACGGGAGAGAGAGAGGGGAAAGGAGAGAAAGAGGTATAGAGAGAGGGGGGACAGAGAGAGGGCAACGGCGAGAGAGGGGGGACAGAGAGAGGTGAACGGAGAGAGAGGGGGACAGAGGAAGAGGGGAGAGAGAGGCGGACAGAGGGAGAGGGAGGACAGAGAGAGGTGGTACACAGAGAGGGGGCATAGAGAGAGGGGGAACAGAGGGGGGTACGGGGGAAGGAGGGACAGAGGGAGGGGGGACAGAGAGAGTGGGGAATGTGAGAGAAAGGAGACAGAGAGACGGGGGCGTAGTAGGAGGGGGAGAGGGGGAGGGAGAGGGGGCACAGAGAAGGGGAATGTGAGAGGGTGACAGATGGGGCGTACTGAGAGAAGGAGGGGCAAAGAGAGAGAGGGGGAACGAGAGAGGGGACAGAGAGCGGGAGAGACGGTGGGGGTGGAGGCAGAGAGAGCAGGGGTCACACAAAGAGGTGCGGCAGAGGGGACAGAGAGAGGAGTACAGAGAGAGGGGGACAGAGAGAGGGGGGCAGAGAAAGAAGGACAGAGAGAGGAGGGAACAGAGGGAGAGGGTTTCAGAGAGTGGGGGTTGCAGAGGGGGAAGTGAGAGGGTTGACAGAGAGAGGGGGACAGAGAGAGAGGGAAACAGAAATAGAAGGGGACAGAGAGA